>NC_079147.1:283387528-283420547 GCF_945859685.1 Eupeodes corollae
GCCATCCATAAATGGTGTGTTTTGGTGTTCGAGATGTCCTTCGTGTTACACGAAACAATTTCCTGATGTTGTGCCTTGCCTGGTGTGCGTGCTATGTTGGTTCAGTTGGATAAACACAAAGATTCCGGAACCCGATTTATATCTATGCACAATGTACATCAACCTCCCTCAGTAGTAGACATAAGCGAACATCAGTTCGCCAGTTATCACAAAAGCACCCTATTCCCCGGAATCGTCATAATAATAATCAACGACAACGATTCTGGGTACAACTATCCGACGCGACGATTGCTTACTTCTGTCATCGAAAATCATCCATCAAAATCGTATGGACGAACGACCGACACAACGACCCGATGCGACGCACGACGACGACGGATGGACGGTATAGTGCATGGCTGATAGCTTCTGGCGGATATATCAGCACTTTACAGACGAGAGACGACATTGCGAACGGGAAGCATGGAATATGCTTAAATAGCTTATGCATGATGGCATATAACGGGAATATGGTTGTTTATTTTTTTTTGGACACCCAAAAAGATTGGCCAGAGAATGCCTATGGATGACAAAATGACAATGATGACAAGAACCGTCACGGCTTAACAATGCTTCTTTTCGCCGAAAGTCCAAATGGGTGATGAATGTTTTGCACACTTGGAATTTCGAATGCTTAACTAAATCCATGATGGATGATGGTTTTTGTGTTGACGCATTTTTGGTGTGGTTCTGATGATATCCTGTGACTGTGCGATGATGGCCAAAAGGCTATAACCTCCATAAATAGTCTATAGATACCGTAACGTGTTCGTCCGATGACAGAAAGTGAACGTACACTAAAAAGGATCTGCTTGCTTATATGAGATAAAGTGAAAATGAGATTAACATACGCTTATTGTTACTATTAAATGTAAGTGAGGAATGATGTGAAATGAGATAGTTAATGTTTTTGGCTATTATCTTTACTCTGAAGGCTTTCAGAGAAGATAAATAATTTTAACGCTAAAGGAAATGATCGTCACGTTACAGTTAATGGAGATCGTAATAGAGGAATGTTGCAATGTTGTTTATTTATTCAATTGCATGGATAAGACTTTAATGATGGATATTATGTTGTTTGGTCACATCAAGACGGTGTGGAAAACCACATTTAGGGTGCTTACATCGACTTGTTGAAAATTCAGTTCAATTAACGTATTAGTACGAGGTCAGTATCCCTTTACTGATATTCAATATAATACAAAATTCCAAAAAAATCATTTTCTCATTTTGAACTTATGGTCTTTCACAATAATTTTTGTGCCTTAAGTACTTCATTTTTACAATGTAGGCTGATTTTGCATATCTACAGTGGCCGTCTTGTTGCTTAGTTTTAAAGGTTATTTTGTTACTGACAGCTATTTTCAAAAATTGTAACTACGCTGTATTAAATTAGAAACTTTACGCTTGAATAAAGTTGCAAATTTGAAAAATTATTTCCATAGAGATTGTTGCGAAGGTGAAAAGAACAATTCAAGATTTCACTTACTAGCCCAACGGGTACTCAATTTCTGCAAATAGATCTCAAATTAATTGTTAACAAGCTCAAATTTAACTAAGTTTGGGATTTAAGCAATTCGATTTTGGTCTAAAAATCCTCTTTTCTGATGTGGAGCATTTTCATGTCGAACGGCATCAAAAAAAAAAGAGGCTGGGATGCGACCCACACTGATAACTTCCCATCCCGTCCTTCGATATGTCTTGCTTAAAAGTTTGAAGGTTTTTGGTGTTGGGTTAAAGAAGTTGTTAGTTGTATTATTCTTAAAAATTTAAAATTACCAACAAAATTTTGTATATAAAGAAATAGTTTAGTTTGAAAATCTAGTTTTGTTAAAAAGATTTTTAGTCGAAAACAAGTTTTTGCCAAATTCAGTAGCATTTCATAAATATTTACAAATTGGACGAATTAAATTAATTTGAGATATATCAAGAACCGAACATCAATTTGTACAAAATGTGCGTACTATTTCTTGTAGATTTTATTTTGTTTGTATGAAAAAACGGACTGTTGCTGAATTACTGAATATCGAAAACAATATTTTCTGTGAAATATAAAAAATTTAAAGACAATATTTTTAACTTCCCATAGGAAGTTATTGTAATCGGTCCGATTTGTCAAATTGAAAATTTTGATATTTCTGGACGTTTCAAGGTCCCTAGAGTCAAAATAAAAGATTTTTAGAAAGATGTCTGTGCGTGCAGCGTGCATTCTTCATCGTCATTCTGCACAAACGGATAAGTTTGACACGGATGCCAAAACTATACATTGCTCGGTAGAGCTCTTCCCTATAGATGCTGTCATACGCGGCTTTAAAATCGTTAAAGAGATGGTGGGTATCAATTTGAAGCTCCTGGGTTTTTTCCAAGAAGTGCCGTAGTGTGAATATTTGGTCGATAGTGGACTTTCCTGGTCTGAAGCCACACCGATAAGGACCAATCAGGTTTTTGACGAATGGCTTTAGACGTTCACATAATACGGCAGAGAGGATCCTATATGCAATGTTAAGGAGACTGATGCCACTGTAGTTGGCGTAATTTAGAGGATCTCCTTTCTTATGTATCGGGCATACTATGCTAAAATTCCACTCATGGGGTATGCTTTCTTTCGACCATATTTTGCAAGGTCGGGTAGGCGGAATTGTTGATCTGCGTCGCCGAGGTTGAGTGGTTCTATCTTCTTTACAGTGGAATTTGGTTCGTCATCGCCGTTATATAATTTGGAGAAGTGATATTTCCATATTCTCAGCATCGACTGTGGTTCTACTACGATGTTCCCTTGATCGTCTTTACATTCTTCGGTTCGTGGCTGGTACCCTCGGGAGGTTTTTTTTTACCTTTTGGTAAAATTTACGAACCTCATTCCTGTTGTGACATCCCTCTATCTTCTCGATCGCGCGCTTCATGCTATCTTTTTTTCCGTCTAAGAAGCCGGTGCTCCTCTCTCCTCTTCTGCTTATAGAGCTCGTGAGCAGCTCTAGTCCATTTGTGCAGCGCCGTTTTGTATGCCTCTTGTTTCGCTGTTTTCAATGCTTAATGCAGGAAGCATAGGACTCCTTAAGAGGTTATTAGAGACTCGATCGAAAAAGGACATGGCAATCTCTTGCGATTGTAGCCGTCTAACGTCGAAACTTCTCACAGTACTTCCTTGTTTTGGCTTGGATCGGGATATCCGTAGCCGTACCTTGGCTACAACGAGGTAGTGGTATGAGTCAATGTTAGCCTCTCGGAATGTTCGGATATCCTGGATACTGGAGAAGTGTCGTGCGTCGATCGCAATGTGGTCAATCAAAACTGCGGACTAGCTACCAGAACGTCTCGCCCCGCAGCAAAATCGACCAGCATGAATCCGTTATCGGAGGTGATGTCGTGCAGGCTGTATCTCCCGATTATCCCACCAAAGATGTCTTCTCTTCCTAGCTTGGCATTAAAATCTCCTAAAACAATTTAAATGTCATAGCCGCTGTCTTTGTTCTCGGTAGCAGTCGCCGTAGTAGATATCGCAGTCTTTTAGTTTTCGTTTGCCGGTCCATCCCATCGCACTTCTTGGATGGCTGTAATATCTGCCTTGCAGCAGTTTAGGGCTTCCGCTAATTGTTCGGCTGCAAGTGGTCTGTTAAGGGACCTAACATTCCACGTACATATCCGAAGTTCGTTGTCCTTATTTCGTTTGCGTGGGTTGGCAACAGTGAATCCGTCCGTATCCGAGGCTTGTTGGTGCTTCGCAACTATGAAAGCTTTTACGTGGCCAGGAAGTCACCCCGCCGGCACAACCCCCAACCTGGAGGGCTAGATCCTTAGTATAACTCCAAGGAAGGGGAGCCGGATAAACGGCTCCTTACAGGCCTGGGCTCCGAATATGTCGGAGAAGCCCTATAAGGTGTTCACTAAGTAGTTCAACCTTACTAGACCTGTAGACGCCACTGTTGATTCCATCTCGAAAATTCGTCCGCTGCCACCTGGATAAGGAGAGGTGCCTTAGTGGAAACACCTCTCCCCCCTCTCTCGTTTGCTGCCCCAATAACTTTCCACTGAGGTTGGAACCCAATCTCCAGTTGAGGTACTAGGCACCCGATGTTCACCGCGAGGAGGTGAGAGTAGGAGTTGATAGACAGAGGTGGGTTTTGAGAAAAACCTGTGGACGCTTGTGTCCTCTTGAATGCACATGTCTACCATTTGAACATCACGTGATATTTTTTGGAAAAAATCTATTTAACGGAAAAAAAAATTGTCACCACCAACATTTTAGTACTAATATATGATTTCATCTCCAACGTGCAATTAAGAGTAATGTTTTTGACATCTGATAAAATTTTAAGAAATATTAAATTGACAGTTTTTTTCTTATAAAAAATAAAATTCTAAAAAAAACATTACTGAAAGTTGATAAAAATTGAATATCAATTCAAATATCTTTTCAAAAACTTGAAATTTAGACTTCAACCTAATTTTATCTTTTAAAAAATAATGTTTTTAACATTTGATACAATTTTGAAAAAAAAATCGAATTGACAGTTTTTTTACCAAAAATAAAAATCTTAAAAATAAAAACAAAAATATTGGCTTCGAACTTATTTTATTTCACAGAAAATATTGTGTTCGATATTCAGTAATTTTTATATAAAAATCCAACTGTCCGTTTTTTCATAAAAAATAAAATCTACAAAAAATAGTACGCAAATTTGGTAAAAATTGATACGAGTACATAGATAACCTTTAAAGCAAGACAAATCGACAGACGGGATGGGAAGTTATCAGTGTGGGTCGTATCCCAGCCTCTTTTTATTTATTAAATTGTATGGGCCATATTCAATTCGAGAAAAAAAAACTACGAAACTACATCGAAATTCAATGAAATGTTTGCCAATATCAGTGTGCTACCAAGTCTTAAGAGCACCAGCGCGACTTGCGTACAATTTTTCAACCAACAGCAAACTAAACTTAACTTATATTTTGTATTGATTCTAGTGAAATTGTAGCAGAATATACCTTAAACCTGTTTCTAAGTAAACAGAGCTACCGAATTCTTTATGAAAAGCAGCTTAAATAGCTGCTAAGTATAGACTCCAGTTCAAATGGGCTTGGCTTTAAAAAATGACATGAATTTCCAATATAAGTTTAAACTATGCATCTTTTTAAAAAACATATTATTTCATATTTTCAAATCTTTACTTGAATGCCAAACAATTTCAAACCCAAATGCTACCTGTTTGACTTTAGTAAAACAAATCTCAAAATTACACCTACTCGTGGACACGATAACATGTCTGCTTTTTATTGTTGTTTGCGTTAAACTTTTAAAAATAAACTTGTATTCGGCCCACCCTTTACGTTGACTAACATACAAATTTGGGAAACATCTAAAGTTAAAATTAAATTCTCAAGCAGGTCACTCGTTTGTTGCACAATTTGGTGTTAAGGGCGACACATCATTAAAAAAAATAAAAAAATACAGCCTTACGCCTTGAACAAACTAGCATCCCAAAATCCTTAAAAAACTCAAAATTCTTTTCAAAAGGATATTTGCCTTGAAACCATTTGTATGTGCTCCAGCCATACACCAGATTTTTAAAATGTCGAGGTCGATCTTCTTCCACCGTGGTATGACATGGATATGTATAAATTCGACACGCATGCAACGTGTTATACATTAATCATGCATTTTTCATCAAAGAAGTGGGCGTGGCACAATTTCATTTCATATATCCCTCTCAGTTAAAATTAATTTTAGCACACACATCATTTTCTATATAACGTGTCCTTAGATACATATCTCTCCCAGGCAGGCCACGGCAGCGGCATATTTATTAAAGTGAACTTGCAATTTTGTTAATGATGCATTTTGACGGGAAATTTTGTGAATTTAACGTCACCTGATGCAATGGCAATCCTCCCCCTAGCACTGAGTCGATTCGATATCCAGGAGGTATAATGTCTCATCATAAAGCAACTTCCCTCTGCCTTATGTCCAATTACGTCTTCGGCCACGTGTGCATTTTTCTGTCCATTTTACGAGGACGATATCGCTGAGGTTACAGCCAGGCCAGGCCGGTGCAAGATAAATATAAATATTACTTCTGCAGTAGTCAGTTAGATTGGTTTTTATTTAAGGGGGCAAGTTCGAGCGTTCATAATAGATTGGAAGTGCACCCTCTCTAAACAAAACAAACACAAAAGTTTATGATACAGCACATTTTCGCTGAGAGAATTTATTACACAATTTGTGTGCGGTACGGCGCGGCGCGGCGGCGGGGTCGGCGGCAGTGGTGGTTCGAATTTCGAATGTCCGATTATTTATGAATCAATTGGGAATATTTTGTAGATATTTTGTTTTCATTTCGATTCACGCTTCACGCAACACATAAGAGAATTTCAAAGTGGACATGGGCAGGAGACAGAAGACAGCAAGGCATATATATAAGGAAACAGAGCCCCCTATCGGACAGGACCTACGTATATATAGTGTGGCGTCGCCGTCGTCTCCTGTCAAACTTGAAGTATGTCTGGGCTACTGGCGTCGGTAATTAGACGTAGGCACGCAATGACCATATTTTGGTTAAACACCTGACACACTCTCTATTTCTCTTTTTCGAATCAAGAATACAAAAACAAAATCGAAACAAGGACCGAGCTGACGGGCAGTAGGACAGGCAAGGCATTCATCATTGTGCGGTTCCGGTCTTTAGACATAAATCGCACCTAAAGGTGCTCTAGTTTGTCAGTCCAATCATTTTATATCACCGACCTAGTTGATTTCAGTTTAAGGGAAGGGGGTTTCAGAGACCAACCATTTGGCTATCGAAGGTGGTGCGGTGAATGGGTATAGATTGGATGTGGAAATAAGACGCGGTGGGCAACCAACACAGCACCACCGGGTGTGTGTGTTAAATTGGTAATGAATTATTGTTGGTTCCGTTTTTATGTTTTTTTTTGTTACTTATGTCCTTTTTTAAGGATATTTTTTTTCTTTGTTGGTTTAAGAGGGCTGGACATATGCTGTTAGTCACGCAGACTATAGACTATTTCATTTTTGGAAAAGTTTATGTGACGGGTAAATCTTAAGAGCGGATCCAATAAAATTTGGTGTGACTAAAGTAAAAGTTCTTTTATCCGTTTTATGGTTGAATAATGAAGTCCTAACGTTTTATGGTTTGAGGCATGGTTTCATTTATGTAAACCGGAGTGATATATGATATGTATTGTATGTTTATGAGCTTAAATGGAACTTTAAGATATATAGCTTAAGGTTGGGTAGTTCAGATTTATAAACACATATAAAGAAGGATATTTAAAACATTATAAGCATTTGAAAAATATTTATTTGAAGAATTCACAATTTATTTTAAGTAGTTCAGTATTTGGTCATCCGTCACTTTTAAGACTGTCATCTTTTGACACTTATGTTTGTTTTGTGTGCCTCACACGAAACCAACTTTTTTATACTTTTTTTATGTTCTTCTTTTTTGTAAAAAAGCTGCTAAATCGATTTTGCTAAAAAATTGTACTGAAGGTTGAAAACAATATTTTTTATAAGATCAAATTAATTTTAAGCCAATGTCTCGAAGTTTTGAAAAGATATTTAAATCGAAAATCAAATTTTACCAACTTTTGTAAATTTTGTTTAGATTTTTAGTATTTTTAGTATTATTATTATTTTTATATTTTTTAAAACATGAAATTAATTAGAAGGCAATATCCGACAGTTTCGAAGAGATATTCGAGCCGAAAATCAAATTTTACCAACTTTCATTATTAACTTCCCATAGGAAGTTATTGTAATGGGTCCGATTTGTCAATTTCTCGACTTTTCAAGGTCCCTAGAGTCGAAATAAAAGATTTTTAGAAAGATGTCTGTGCGTGCGTGTGTACGTACGTTCGTACGTCCCTACGTTTGCGAGTTTTTTTTCGTCGTCCATATACAAAAAAAATTTGTCACCTCCAAAATTTTACGACTTAAATATGATTTCATCTCCAAAACAATTTTGTGCAACGAAAAATAAAGTTTTTGACATCTGATAAAATTTTGAGAAAAATCGAATTCACAATTTTTTTTTATAAAAAATAAAAATCTAAAAAAAACATTACTCAAAGTTGGTAAAAATTGATTTTCGACTCAAATATCTTTTCAAAACTTTGAGATATTGGCTTTAATTTATTTTTTTCTTTTAAAAAAGTATTGTTGTCAACATTCAGTAAAATATTAAGCAAATGGAATTGACAGTTTTTTTTACAAAAAATAAAAACCGAAAATTAATTAACAATAGTTGGTAAAAATTGAATATCGAATCAAATATCTTTTTAAAAAGTTGAAATTCAGGCTTCAAAGTTATTTTATCTTATAAGAAATATTGTTTTCAACGTTCTGAAAAATTTTAAAAAAATAGAATTGACAGTTTTTTTACAAAAAATAAAAACCTAAAAAAAAATATAAAAGTTGGTAAAAATTAATTTTCGACTCAAATATCTTTTCAAAACTTTAAGATATTGACTTTAAACTACTTTTATCTCTCAAAAAATATTGTTGTCAACATTTGGTAAAATTTTGAAAAAAATCGAATTGACTGTTTTTTTACAAAAAATAAAACTCTAAAAAAAACAATACTTAAACTTTGTAAAAATTTACTTTCGACTCAAATAGCTTTTCAAAAATTCAAAATATTGGCTTCAAAATTATTTTATTTCACAAAAAATATTATTATTATCTTATTTCTATATAGAATCCCAACAGTCCGTTTCTTCATAAAAAATAAAATCTACAAAAATAGTACGCAAATTTTGTAAAAACTGATACGAGTACATATAGACAAACTTTTAAACAAGACAAATAGACAGACGGGGTGGGAAGTTATCAGTGTGGGTCGCATCCCAGCCTCTTTTTTTTATTTTAGTGATTCTTTGGGTGGTTCATAACATACGTAAGCCTCCGTAAACTCTACCTATCATAAGTCTTATTGAATACTACTATTGAATAGAATAGGGTTATCATTGAGTTATATTGAAGAAAAGCAAGATGTGTCTGTAGGGTCTTTTAGTATGATTTAAACAAAGTCCGTTTGATCGAGACCAGAGCAATATCTTATTAAGATATTCGTTTATCTCCCAAATACCATTTTAAACCAACCCCAGTGGACAACTGTACGTAAGCTGTACATCATCGGCATTCATATGTATGGATGAGTTAAAGCTTAGAGACGGGAGCTCATTAACATACATGGAAAGATGTAATGGGCCCAAAATAGACCCTTGGGGAACACCTCGTGTTAGCGGAAGAAAACTTGAAGTTTGGTTGTTAGCCACTACTGCTTGGTGTCTAGAACTAAGATATGAGAAAATGAGTCTCACTGATGATGACGTAAATTGAAACTCATCCCTTTATTTGATGCATTAATTACGGTGGTTAACAGAGTCAAAGGCTTTGGAAAAATCCAAAAGAGTAGGAAAAGACACAAAATTCTTATCTACACTTTCTCTTATTTCCTCGACCACATTTATAAGGGCAGTAGTGCAACTGTGTTTGGACCGGAAAAGGGATTGATTGGGACATAGCATGTCGTAACGTTTAAGTTATTGTCGCATTTGTGTGTTCATAATTTTTTCAAAAACTTTCGATAAATAAGTCAATATGGCTGCTGTCCGATACATATTTCGGGTTTTTGGAACAGGAACAATTTTAACACGTTTCTAGGCAGTAGTTAAAACCTCAGTCATGAGGATGTATTATGTATCTCAATGTAATCGGTAGAGTAGCCTTCACAAACAATGGATGGATTTCGCCAAATGCTATTGAGTTTGGTTTAATAGATAAACAGGTTTGAAGAAAAACTTCATCATCAATTGCTGAGAAGCTAATGCTTCTTGTAGAGAAGATGACGGTTTCTAAATGTCCAGAAAAATCTGCGCTATCATTGAAATTGGTATTTAACTCATCACAATCAATAGTAGTAGAAACATTGTTGAAGTGCTTACCAACACCAATTTCTTTTAAATTTTTCCAAAGTCTATGACCCGCTAATGAAGGGTTAGTCGAGGAGCATAGAAACGTCTCTTAGCTTACGTAATCTCAAGAACAACTTTATTTCTTAAGTCAGTGTAGACCTTATGAAGTTCGTCGAGTCTAAAACGTTTCCAAACTTTGTAAGCTATATTGCGCTTATATATTAAAACTTTATTTTTGTTGTTGAACCAAGAAAGATCATTGCATTTAAAAAATTTTGTTTTGTAGGGAACGTGAATATTGGAAAGAGAGCTTGTTACAAATTTTTCCACCGTAATACCGACCCGACTTATTATTTTTAAACAATATTGGATTTTCGAATCAGGTGAAAGAATTCACCACAGGTAGCAATAAAAGTATTGCCATCACGGTAGTTCAGCTTAAGGGGGGGTTTTGATGAGGTGAATATTTTATTAATCAAGGTTGAAATGAAATTGATATCGAAATACGACGAGGTGAATTTCTCCAAGTCGTATTGATTGAAGTGGGCAAGTTTACCAAAACCAACAGCTGAAAAATTTGTGTTCAAATAAACTCACGAAATAAAAGAAAGGTTTTATTTTCTAGAAAGGAGATTTAAATTATGTTTTATTGCCTGGAAAACCTTAGCCGAAGCCGGGATTAAAAACCAGGATCTTTTATAAAAGAGAAAGATACAAATTGAATTATTGAAATTGACGGAAGATCAACTCTCGATAAATGTTTTGCAAAAGAAAATGATGGATATAATGATAAAACCGATAAAAGAAATCACTCGAAGAAAATTATTTCGATAAGAAAAAAAAAATCAAAAAGCGGTAAACGCGTCCCGTAATTTCAGGAAATTAATACTTCGACTAGAACGTCAAAAGGACGAATTTGAAACAAATGAACACCAGAAAAAGCAATATTCTTAGAAACAACAACACTATACTTAGCTTCTTTTTGACGTCCTCCAACAGCTATCGTAGACCTTCCTCAACTTTTCTCCACGGCAGAACAAAAAAAAATCTTTTAAATCTTTAAAACGGCAGAACAAAACAAAATCCTTAACTCAATAGAAACTTAAAGAAAAACTATCGTACGAAACAAAATTACTTTATGTAGGTCTTGTCAAAAAAATTTCCTTCACACAATTTTTCCTTCATCAAAAGGCTTTGGGCGTAATTTAAAAAGTGGCCATCATTAAGGCGAGCTTGACCCTTCCGGCTACTTGCCCTCAGGCAATCCTCTCGGACTTTTTGCGTGGTGATCGATCTGTCTCGGTCCTGCAACTTCCTATATCCATAAGATTGGGGTGTGCGACAGAGAAGCCAGATATCTTCAATTGCTCTCGATCTCTTTAAAGAGGTGATGCATTACCCAGTAGCCCAATGAGTGAGTTCAGCTCTTCACTTTCGAACCCATTCCAGTCAAGACTTTTTGGAAAAATCGTATGGAATTCCTCGCATTACCGAGTACCTAAACGCGCTAGGTTTTGGTTGAGGAAAAACTACTTATGTCGTATTGAAGGAAGTCGATAGCCAAGACTATTATTAAAATAAAAGTTATCAATATATTCTTGGAGTGATTTTTCTAATGGTAATACTTTATGATGGGCCCTCGGCCATATTAATTTAATGTTGGTGTGACGTATCGTCTTCATGCCTTGATGATCTTGTTCAACAAATATGTGGGTCAACCGTCGCACAGTTCGTTGGTATGGAATCCTTTCGCACACTTTGGTGATACCTGTTAAATTTGCTTTCCCAAAATGCTAGGAGAGCAGGTCACTTGCTGATGGTCCAGGTTTCTACTAGACCCTTCTATAATTTTGGGCCGCCGTAAGAATTCCTCAAGGGTGGTTAGCAACAAGGGAGGTGAAACTAGTTGTGGTAAAATGTACCGCAATAATAATATAATAATGATATATTTCATTAAACTTCTAACAACAAAATAAAATATTTTATTTATAATAACAGAAAATAAGTAGTATCGATTTGTTACCGTTAGTTATGTCACAGTAAAAACCGTTTTTTAAATATATGGCTGTTCATAAAAATAGCAGTGCATGACAAAGTACTAGATCTATTACGTAAGAAGTAAGGAAAACTGTAATAAGTTATATGAAAGTATCCAAATAATGTTAGCTTACAATTAGACCTTTGTTGCATAACCATTGTTTTTTATGATGCTTGGCATCTACGTGGCATCTAGTGTACTAAAACCTGACAACTCACGACTGGTATTGCGTTCCAAGAATCACGCACTGCTTCACACAATTTTTTCGAATTCTTAGTTTTGCTTTATGAACTGCGTTCTTAACATCCCGCCACAAATTTTCGATGGTCGGAGGATTGAGCGGGCCACTCAATAACGGATAACTTCTTCTGCTCAAATCATGATTTTGCTTTTTTTGACGTATGCTTTGGGTCATAGTCTTGTTGATATACCCAAACTAACGGCATTTCTTCAGCAAAGGGTAATATAACCTCCTCGAGAATTTACACATACTCGGTTGCATCTCGTAATATGAAAAGTAAGCCTATATCATAATTTTAATAGTGTACCGTGGATCGTATGCTGCATTTTAGGGTCTTTGCACATATTCTCGACGACCCTCGGACCCAAAAAGGACGACTTTGTTTTCATCGCTCCATAGAACATTCCTCTATTTCTTTTTTGCCCAATCTCTATATGTGCTTTAACAAACTCAATTATCTTTGCCACATGCCTTTTCGTCAAGAATGGTACCTTGCGTCGACTTCGGGCTGGTAACTTCGAGCTAACAGACAGTTGAAGTCCATTTATTATTTTCCTAGAACCTATGGAAGGGTTTTGTTTTGTTAACTGAACAATTTTTCTATCAGTTCTTTCAGTAGTCATCCTTTTCGGTTCTCACTTTTTCGGTTAATTTTGCCATTTTAAGACGTTACTGACCATTTTTGCTGATCAGCCTTGGATGTCTGGAATATTTTGGTAGGTTTTTCCCTCCACACGCAGTTTTTGAATAAGTTTTCAAATTGTTTCGGTGCTTGTTTATTTTTGAGACGATATTTATTAATTTTTTATATACTAGTATGTTAAAAATACTTAAAACTTTAAATAGTAAAATATTTACTTACCGAAAATTTAAAAAAAATTAAATTTTTAACCTTCTTAATTATAAAATCAAAAGCACTGCTATTTTTATGAACACAACGACTTTATTATTGGCTTTTTTGGACCCCAAAATGTTGGTATAACAAACTTACCGATAAAGCTTAATGTGGAGCTAATGTAATTTTTCATACATAACACGCAATTATTTAAAATAGGCTTAAATAATAGTTAACAACTACCTCCTGAGATGAAAACGTCGATCAAAGCTTTGTTTTTTGTTTGTTTAATGATTTGTATAAGTTTGTATCTTTTCTTCCACTCCAAAAGCTCACAGAAAAAAAACAACATCATAAAACGTAACCCAGCTATAAACGAAGGACTTTCTGTTTTTCTTTTTTTGTTGGTTTGGGTCCTTAAACGCCAAATAATGATTTTATCAAAAGATTTTCATTTGGAAAGGTCCTATATAACCAAAAGGGAAATCCCTTCAAGGTATAGGTAGGAAGGTAGTCAAAAGAAAATAAAAACGCTTTGCCTGCCAATAATGCTTCTAGATGCTATTAACAGACACTGTGACCTATTATACTGGCCTATATCTTGTATAAACTAACCTTTCTCATCCATACACCAAATAACACAAACTTCAAGTCCTTTTGCCTTCTGCCTATAAGTGCCAAGGCCTATATACGTAGGTTCCTATATAATACCTTTTCCTGTTTTGTGGTAGTGGCATGTTTTTCTTGCGACTTCATAGCCTCTATTTCCATTTAACACTCGATATACTTAGCCTTTAAAAATAAGGAGAAGAACAAGAAAAAGAAGAAGACGAAGTGTTAAAAAAAGGACTTAAATTCAATTTCAATTCTATAAATATTTAGACAGGATATCATTTAATGGTTATAAATTGTTAGGGGGTTAGATTTTAGTTCTTTTTTTTCTCCTCTTTCTACCTATTTTTGTATTTTGTTTTGTTTTGTTATATCATCCTGATGTGTCCCTATGGCATTTCCTGGTCCATTTGCATTTCGTTTTACATTTTTTTGTGTCGAATGGGTTAGACCTTTTATTTTGGATTCACGGTCAAAAGTATATTTTTGTATAATATGTAACGAACCATGCCATCCAGTGTTCGAATAAGGATGTTTTATGTTGTTGATATGAAGTGTGTACCTAAATCGATTTTTATACACTCTCCCTTTTTCTCTCTCTTCAGTTAATTGCATGTTGAACCCTTTTCCAAAAAATAAAAACAAAAACATATCCTGGGGGATAATGTGTGTTATTTGATCGATAAAATTGTTTACCCCTTTATGAATATTTTGTTCACCTGTTTAAGGTCTATTTCATTTATTATTTTCTTTTTATTCTAAATACACATGAAAATTATACACCTGCGTGTATGATATGAGTATCGAAATAACATTTAAGTGTTTTGATGTCTTTTTTTAAATATGAAAACTTTTTAAATTTTGTGTTCACTAGTGTATCGCATTTACTTAGTGTTATAGCAAATTTAAACTTTAGCATTTCATTTAAGTCTGTAAATGACGCTTTAGTAATTTTCTGAAACGATCTCTTCCATAACACTTCGAAGTGCAGTCAAATCTTCATTGGATAGCCCTTAACTCAATATTTCGAACCAATTTTCGGAAAAGTTGAAACAAAAAATCCTTATTCAGGATGGGCTTAAAAATCACAAATGTCATAAAGCCCGAAATTGTGTAACGAAGGCCGAAAATTAAAAAAAAGAGGCTAGGTTGCGACCCACACTGATAACTTCCTACCCTGTCTGTCGATTTGTCTTGCTTACTAGCATTAATTTTTACTATTTTTTGTAGATTTTATTTTTTGTGAAAAAACAGACTGTTGGATTTTAATATAAAAATTACTGACTATCGAAAACAATATATTCTGTGAAATGAAATAAGTTGGAGGCTAATATTTTTAATTTTTGAAAAGCAATTTAAGTCGAAAGTAAATTTTTACAAAGTTTTAGTATTGTTTGTTTTTAGAGTCAATTCGATTTTTTTCAAAATTTTATCGAATGTTGAAAACAATATAAGAAATAAGATACAATTAGTCTGAAGCGAATGTTTCAAATTTTTCAAAAGGTATTTGAGTCAAAAATCATTTTTTACCAACTTTTGTTAATTTTTTTTTGGTTTTTAATTTTTTGTAAGAAAACTGTCAATTCGATTTTTTTCCAAATTTTACTGAATGTCAATAACAATATTTTTTGAAAGAAAAAAGTAAATTAAAGCCAATATCTCAAAGTTTTGAAAAGATATTTGAGTCGAAAATAAATTTTTAGCAACTTTTATTAATTTTTTTTAGGTTTTTATTTTTTGTCAATTCGATTTTTTTCAACATTTTTCAGAATGCTCAAAAAAAAAAAATTGTATAAGATAAAATAAATTTAAAGCCAATATCTACAATTTTTGAAAAGATATTTGAGTCGAAATTCAATTTTTCCCAACTTTGAGTTATGTTTTTTTTGGTTTTTATTTTTTTATAAAAAAACTGTCAATAAGATTTTTCCCAAAATTTTATCATATGTCAAAAACATTAATCTTCGTTGCACAAAATTGTTTTGGAGATGAAATCATATTTTGGTTGTAAAATTTTCAAGGTGACAATTTTTTTTTCAGTTTTTTTTGATATATAAAAATTGGATTGTTTGCCAAAAATATACTTGTTTTGCATTACGCTACAATATACAATATAAAATTTAGTTCAAGTCTCTAGCGTCATTGGTTCATGAGATTTATGGTTAACCACATTTTTCACATTTTTTTAAAACTGCTATGGTAAAAAAAACACCCACGCAATTTTTTTGAGAGCCCTTTCTGCATCTCTCTGCCTTATTATCTATAACAAAATTTATTTGAAATCGATATCTCTTCTGGTTCTTGAGGTATGGACGACGAATAAAACTTCGCGAACGTACGGACGTATACGAACGTACGTACACACGCACGCACAAACATCTTTCTAAAAATCTTTTATTTCGACTCTAAAGACCTTGAAACGTCGAGAAATGTCAAAATTTTCAATTTGACAAATCGGACCCATTACAATAACTTCCTATGGGAAGTAAATAAACCCTGACTTTCCCCTTACCTAATCCTTAAACCTATGTAAGCCGTCCAAGACCAAACGCTCTAGAGAACTTTAAATGACAAAACTGGTTCTCGGGCCTCGCTCTATCTCTTCGGTCCCTATCGGAAACAGTCCTACTGAACCGAAGGCACTCGGCACTGTCTAGTGCGAGGACGTCTCGACTGTAAAGGAGTCACCTATCTACAGTTTTACGGCTGACGTGGTAGATTACCGGAACCGCCTCCCTATCCTGAATCAGCCCAAAAAATTAAGCTGTTAGTCGACGACATTGATCTCGCAATGTGACCCCAAGCTTCAGCAAGAAATTATCTATTCCGTTTTATATTGGCTCCGTTGTATAAAAGCTGGTTGGAAAAGTAATGCTCTGGTGTTCTGTGTTGTCAAAGGCAACGTCGGATACATTGTCTCCCAAACACCCAAATCTTTTAAATTTGAGATGGAGCAACATTGAACCATCCCACCACCCATAGGCAAATCATCGACCGGATAAGGGACATGTAGCAAATCACCTTCAACTTGCTGTCAAGACGGCTGCTAAAAAACATCCGTATGTCGAAATAAAAGTACTGATCCAACCAAATGCCAAGGTACTTTACTACGCTTTTATTCACCAGTGGTTGTCGATTGGTCCAATGATCACTAGATTTTTCCAGTTCTATTTCGTATCTGCTGATGCTCCATACAGCGAAGTCCTCAACAAAATAGTCTGAAAGTTGATTTTCAACATCGCAATATTGCTGAATTTTGTCAAAGTCATTCTGCAGAAGTGTCTTGATAACCTCAATTTTTGGGCCGTTCTGTACGCAATTAGGTCGTCGGAGTACGCTATTCCCTGAGCAAGACTTGCTATCAGTTCACTGGTTTAAATGCTGAATAAGATCGGCGAGTTAATCACTCCCTGTTGAAGACCGTTTTTAATATCAAAGATTTTGGTAGATGTTACATTGCCAATTTTGACAATAGACCGTCTACCATTAAGAATGTCATAAAGCATATACAACAATGGTTTACTTAAGCCAAGTCACCATAAATGGCACTTGCATCGAGAAAAAGAACATCTCGATATTCTTGGTATGTGTATCACCAACCACCTTTTGGGGACTATCACATACGCGATGTCGCCAAAAATGCTGCAAGATATTTGGGTTTTCTAAGGCGATGCAAGAAGTATTTCTCCACCTTTGATCTGACTGTTATTTACAAGACTTATATACGTCCAAAGCTTGAGTATAAATCCCATATCTGGGCTGGTGCTCCTGCAACTTACTTATTGAAGTATTGAACGTAGAGCATTTAGATTGATTGGTAATATTACCATCATAAGATCATTTACGTCACTTGAACATCGTCGAAAAGTTTCTTGTCGCACCGTCTCTTACCGTTATTTTAATGGTTTATGCTCTAAACATCCGTATCTATTATTCCTTGTATAGTTCTTTCCATGGTTCGTTAGATTGTCTCGTCCATTTGTTCAATCTCGGTATTTGTCAAATTCCTGTCGATTGGTGGGGATATGTTTCTAGACAGAAGTTTTCTCCCTAAAGCGTTGGTGAAGCCCGAATGCCAACTAGTAATTTGAGCGTTATGATATTTTAAAATTGATTTTGCTCTTTGTGGCATTTTCTTCTGAAACATTTCCTGGGCGTCATTTAATTGGACAGTTAGAACGAAGGCATCTTTTTATGAGGAATGTCATAAAACCCAAACACAAAAAAGGTTCGTAAGTTTATCCCAAATTGTACAACAGCAAAATGTTAATAAAACTGATTTGGGCGCTATGACTTTTTTAATCGGGCAATATGGATTTGTACCAAAAAAACCAAAAGCTGTTTATTTAATTGTAGAGAGAGCTTATGACAATATTAATCGAAAACGATATCAGCGAAATATATGCAAGTGTTACGGTTGCAGCACACTATCCTTTTTTTTAAGTTTCACATGAACAATTTGCACATTTGCGGTTATAAGTGATGTTGAAATGGTAGACCTGTGCATTCAAGAGGACACAAGCGTCCACAGGTTTTTTTTTCATAAAACCAACCTCTGTCTATCAACTCCTACTCTCACCTCCACGTGGTGAACATCGGGTGCCTAGTACCTCAATTGGAGATTGGGTTCCAACCCCAGTGCAAAGTTGTTGGGGGCAGCAAACGAGAGAGGTGGGGAGAGGTGTTTCCACTAAGGCACCTCTCCTTATCCAGACGGCAGCGGAGGAATTCCCTAGATGGAATAAACGGTGGCGTCTAAGGTTCCAGTAAGGTTGAACTACTTAGTGAACACCTTATAGGGCTTCTTCGACTTACTCGAAGCCCAGGCCTGTAAGGAGCGGTTTTATCCGGCTCTCCATCCTTGGAGTTATACTTAGGATCTGACCCTCCAGGTTGGAGGTTGTGCGTCGGGGTGACTTCCTGGCCACGTAAAAGCTTTCATAGTTGCGAAGCACCAACAAGCCTCGGATACGGACGGATTTACTGTTGACAACCAACGCAAACGAATAAAGGACAACGAACTTCGGATATGCACGTGGAATGTTAGGACCCTTAACAGACCACGTGCGGCCGAAGAATTAGCGGAGGCCCTAGAACGATATAAAGCAGATATCACTTCCATCCAGGAAATACGATGGGATGGGCCGGGCAAAAAGAGGATGAAAAACTGCGATATCTACTATGGTGACTGCTACCACGAAAACCAACAGCGCTTATTTGGATGCGGATTCGTCATCGGAGCTAGACTTAGGCAAGAAGTCTTGAGCTATAGGTGCATCAATGAGCGCCTCATGACCATACGCATCAAGGCTAAATTCGGCAACAGTAGCCTGATATGCGCGCACCCCCCACTGAAGAGAAAGACGACAACACCAAAGATATGTTCCTCGAGCTCTTAGACAAAACATATGAGCAGTGCCCTAGCTACGATATTAAAATAGTCCTGGGCGATTTTAATGCCAAGCTAGTAAGGGAAGACATCTTTGGTGGAATAATCGGGAAGGACAGCCTGCACGACAACACTTCCGACAATGGATTCCGGCTCATAGATTTTGCTGCGGGGCGAAACGTAATGGTAGCCAGTACGCGTTTTCCACACCTCAACATCCACAAAGGAACTTGGACTTCTCCAGATCAATCTACCGTCAACCAGATTGACCATATTGCGATCGACGCCAGACACGCTTCCAGCATCATGGATGTACGAACTTTCCGAGGAGCTAACATCGACTCGGACCACTACCTCGTTGTAGCCAAGATAGCACTTCGGATTTCCAGACCCAAGGCAAGACAGGGAGGTGCTGGAAGAAGATACAACGTCGAACGGCTACAATCGCCAGAGATCGCCAAATCCTTTGCCGACCGAGTAACAAGTAACCTCTCTCGAAGTTCTCTGCCGCCAACACAATGTATCGAAAACCAGTGGCAACATTGCCAAGATGCAATCAGAGAAGCCGCCTCTGATGTGCTAGGTTTCAAACAGCCACCAACAAGGAACCCCTGGTTTGATGAGGAATGTCGGCAGGCAAATGCAGCCAAAACGCCGACTTTTCAGAAGGAAAAAGAGAGGGCATGAGAAGCGTGCGGTCGAAGATGTTGAGAGGTATAAAAGCAGGAATGAGGTTCGAAAGTTTTATGAACAGGTGAAACGAAATTCACAGGTACATAAACCTAGAACCGAAGGCTGCAAAGACGAAAGCGGAAACATCATAGTGGAACCGTAGTCAATGCTGAGGATATGGAAGGACCACTTCTGCAGACTGTATAACGGCGACGAAGAACTGAATCCCGCTGTAAGGCAGGATGACCCATTCGATATAGACGACGAAAGCCAACAATCCCGTCCTCCCGACTTAGACGAAGTAAAGATTGTCATATTTAAGCTGAAGTCTAATGAAGCCGCTGAAGCAGATGGCTTAAATGCCGAGCCCTTCAAAGCAGCTGGAGATAAGTTGGTTAGGAGCATGCACCAACTTATCTCTAAGACATGGTCGGAAGAAAGCATCCCCGATGAATGGAATCTCAGTATTGTTTGCCCGATCCTGAAAAAAGGAGACCCTCTAAACTGCACCAACTATAGAGGAATCAGTCTACTTAACATCGCCTATAAAATCTTCTCTTCCGTAATATGTGAAAGTCTAATGCCCATCGTCAACAACCTGATAGGTCCTTTATCAGTGTGGTTTTAGACCAGGAAAGTCCACAGTTGATCAAATATTCACATTACGGCAGATCCTGGAAAAAACTCAAGAGCACCAAATCGACACCCACCATCTTTTCATCGATTTCAAGGCCGCATATGACAGCATCTACAGGGACGAGATGTATAGAGCCATGTCTAGTTTTGGCATCCCTGCCAAACTCGTCCCTTTGTTCAGGATAACCATGGAGAATTCACGCTGCTCCATAAAGGTTGGAAACAACTTAACAGAACCTTTTGATGTCAAAAAAGGTTTTAGACAAGGTGATGCGCTGTCATGCGATTTTTTTAACATCGTGCTTGAAAGAATAGTGCAGAGCTCACACGTCAACACTAGAGGCACTATCTTTCAAAAGTCTGTCCAATTACTGGCATATGCTGATGACATTGACATAATCGGAAGAACTCAGCGTGATGTCAATGGGGCTTTTGTGAGTATTGAGGCAGAGGCGGCAAAAATGGGTTTAACGGTTAATGAGGGCAAAACAAAGTACATGCTGTCGTCTAGAAAGGACATACAACACCGACGTTTTGGTCAAAACGTCACAATCGACAGACGTACCTTTGAGGTAGTCAAGGACTTCGTCTACCTAGGCTCCGCTGTAAACGCAGAAAACAACACCAGCGCTGAGATCAAACGCAGAATAACTCTTGCTAACCGCTGTTTCTTTGGACTAAGAAAGCAATTGAGTAGTAATGTCCTCTCTCGAGGGACCAAAGTGTTGCTATATAAGACCCTTATCATCCCCGTCCTGCTATACGGTGCAGAAGCATGGACCATGACAAAAGCGGATGAAAGCACCTTGGGTCGCTTCGAGAGAAAAGTTCTTCGTGTGATCTACGGTCCCGTATGCATCGAAGGGGAGTGGAGGAGAAGATGGAACGACGAACTGTACGGGCTGTACAGCGACGTAGACTTAGCCAGAAGAGTAAAAGTCCAACGACTAAGATGGCTGGGTCACGTAGAGCGCATGGAAACCAATGCTGTGGCCCGGAAAGTCTTCGAATCAGCACCCACAGGACAGCGCAGTAGAGGAAGACCGCGGATCAGGTGGCGCGCACAAGTGGAAGGTGACCTCACCCAACTTGGAGCGCGAAACTGGAGACATCTAGCTAGGGACCGAGCTAGATGGAGAAGTTTGTTGGGTGAGGCCCTAGTTCACACAGGACTGTAGCGCCACCTTAAGTAAGTAAGTAAGGTTATAAGTGAATATTTTGTATAGATTTTGGATTGGATTGAGATTTGTCTTTAAAGAAGATCTAAAGAAAAGAGTCTGAATATTTCGTTGTTTAAACGCTAAACGTTTTCCACACTAATATTTTTCAGTTCAAGCCATACAAATTTCTAACCATAGCTCGATATAACTCAAATCAATTACCGTAACTTTTACATCATTCTCAATTTCTGAAGTAAGATAAAAACACACTGCCCCAGCACAGAGGCCGCATCATGGAGTCAGATTTTGAGTAGGGAAAGGCTTTTAAACAATCAATCTTGGAGTTATTAATGTAGCGTCCAAGTTGCCATCACTTCATTACTAAATTAATTTTTAGATGAAAATCCGAACAAATTTAATGCATTAGGGAAGATCGTCAAACCTGTGTTTTCATCAACTATAGTTGAGTGACCCACACTGTTTAATTCCTAAAATTACTAACTTTTTCCAATAACTCAATTTGTTTCTTTCTTTCCCACCGAAGAAAATGCTTGAAAACTATAGGGCTTCAACCATTCCTGCGTGTTGTTAGCGAATGGGGAGACTAACAGTTTTAAACCGGATCCGAACGGCTTATTTGAGATAGCACTTTTCATAAGAAGAATAAATCTTGGATTAGTTGTCATTTTCTTGCAGTACCCGTGGAAAAACTTTAGATGTCATAGACAGTGATTGAACTCAAGGCCTTTGGCATGACAGTCCCACGTACTTACCATCACGCCACTTGTCTACAGTTAATATTTCAAAAGTGTCAAAAGGTGACAGTCACAAAAGTAACAACTAGTCTAACACGGAGATATTAAGACTAAAACCTTTTATTTTAAAACCCTTAATTGTTTACTTAAATATTAAAACAAAAATTTGGATTGATTGTTGTGTACAAAATTTTCAAAATATTGTCCTAAAATGGACTTTATAAAACCCAAAAATCAATAAAAGAACAATCTTGACCAAAAACCAATTTATTTTTATCTTTCCATTTTTAATTTTGTAGACAATTGTTTTTGAGTGCGTTGTAAAAGATTGGTCATTTCGGAAAAATACAAAGTAAAGACTTAAAAATTAAACACTAAATACTCCTATAAAAATTAACAAAAACAAAAATATATTTCCAACAAATAAACCAAGACTGATAAGAAATATTTTTTGTCATTAAAAATTCGATATAAAAACTGAAATATTTTATTGAAAACGTTTTTAAAATGTCTCTCCTTATTTTAGTTACTGCTGTCACTCCTTTTTATGATCGAATAGCACTCAGACTCGCAGACTTAAAAGACTAAAACTTTGGTTGTCATTTATTCAACTAGCCGCCACAGTCGTGCATCGCGGCAGCGTCTTCTCGACCTCGTATATACTTTATAGACATGTACTGTCAACCATTTGATTTATTTATGACAGCATTAGCCGTACAAGGAACATCTTCGAAAAACGTCATTTAGTGTATTTTTTTATTGTCACTCATTTCAATATACTTCACAATTTAACGGTGGAGCATCTTTACAATACATCACATTACGCATGCATCTCATGTTCCGGCCCTCATCTTATAGTTATGGTGATGATGCTGTGCCTTAAAATGTCTTTATTTTTAAGTTAAGTGTTTGGGTTGTCCTTTTTTCTTTTCATAAGTGGCGTCGACACCATTCTATTGAGGTTGAACAATTCCGCGGCTATTATCACCACCACGCCATCACCATCATCATCATCCATGGCGTCGAAATCATCATCACCATCACCATTTCATACAACATTAAAAGCAACAACAAGAAAACTTTTCAATCAATAAATTTTAAAGGTTTTTCGTGCGTTCAGTTTGAGGACGGGAGTACTTTGTATACACTAAATGCAACAAGCTCTACTGGTTCTTGAAGACGAGACTTTTTTTTAAAGTATCATCGTTAAAATATCTTTTGAAATAAAAAGAACTGATGATGGAACTAAGTATTGCACCATCATAATTTTTATTCTCGGACCATGAGTTATGTACTCTATGAAAATTTATAATATTTTATTAACGGAAACAATATGATTGTACACCGTTAGAAAAAGGGTAAGTTTCAAACCATAATAAAGGGTGATTTTTTTGAGATTAGGATTTTCATGCATTAGTATTTGACAGATCACGCGGGATTTCAGACATGGTGTCAAAGAGAAAGATGCTCAGTATCCTTTGACATTTCATCATGAATAGACTTATTAACAAGCAATGCTTGCAAATCATTGAATTTTATTACCAAAATCAGTGTTCGGTTCGAAATGTGTTTCGCGCTTTACGTCCGATTTATGGTCTACATAATCGACCAAGTGAGCAAACAATTAATGCGATTGTGACCAAGCAAGTATTTTTTTTGGACGCAACGTTACGGTGAATGGCGATCGCTATTGTTCAATGCTAACAAACTTTTAGTTGCCGAAAATGGAAGAACTGAACTTGGTTGACATGTGGTTTCAACAAGATGGCGCTACATGCCACACAGCTCGCGATTCTATGACCATTTTGAGGGAAAACTTCGGAGAACAATTCATTTCAAGGAATGGACCGGTAAGTTGGCCACCAAGATCATGCGATTTGACGCCTTTAGACTATTTTTTGTGGGGCTACGTCAAGTCTAAAGTCTACACAAATAAGCCAGCAACTATTCCAGCTTTGGAAGGCAACATTTCCGAAGAAATTCGGGCTATTCCGGCCGAAATGCTCGAAAAAGTTACCCAAAATTGGACTTTCCGAATGGACCACCTAAGACGCAGCCGCGGTCAACATTTAAATGAAATTATCTTTAAAAATGTCATGGACTAATCTAACGTTTCAAATAAAGAATCGATGAGATTTTGTAAATTTTATGCGTTTTTTTTTTTTAAAGTTCTCAAACTCTTAAAAAATCACCGTTTAGTAACAAAATGACAAAAATTTGTGAACCTAGAGTTTTACCGAGATGTCCGCAACTTATGTTTAGCCTGTACTTTTTTACCCAAGGAATTTTTACGTCAAATAATGTCCCATTTGCTGCGTAGTGAAGGTCAAAAACATTATCAAAACCAAGTGCGGAACCAGACTTTAAATCAGTGGGGGATCACACACTTAACACTTAGACGAGTTTTTACACTCGTTTAAAAATTTTCTTTAATGTTCTGTAAGGGCGACTGACAAAATTTTAATAATATAATGTGCATCTTACATTTGAATATTTCAAGATCTAAAGTGACAACTTTAGTAATAAAACCATTTAAGAACATTGTTATCCAGGAAGGTAATTTTAATTTGATTGATTGTCATAATGGAAGCATTCCAAGATTCCAACAGTTGTTAAAAATTGTAGAGACAAAAATGTTTGGTTCTTCAATTGAGGGAAATGGGTGCAGTTAAGTACATGATTGTAATGGGTCCGATTTGTCAAATTGAAAATTTTGATATTTCTCGACGTTTCAAGGTCTCTAGAGTCGAAATAAAAGATTTTTAGAAAGATGTCTGTGCGTGCGTGTGTACGTACGTTCGTACGTCCGTACGTTCGCGACGTTTTTTCGTTGTTTAGAAGAGATATCGATATCAAATAAATTTAGTTGTATAGAAAATAAGGCAGAAAGATGCAGAAAGGGTTCTCAAGAAAATTGCGTGGGTGGTTTTTTTTACCAAAGCAGTTTGAAAAAAAAAATGAACATTTTGGTTAACCCTAAATATCTTACGAACCAAAACCGCTAGAGACTTGAATTAAGTTTTCTATAATAAACTGTAATGTGATATTAAACAAACATATTTTTTTGAAAAATTCCATTTAACCTTTTTTTTTATAAATCAAAAAAACTGAACAAAAAAATCTGTCACCTCCAAAATTTTAAGACTTAAATATGATTTCATCTCCAAAACAATTTTGTGCAACGAAGAATATTGTTTTTAACATCTGATAAAATTTTGAGAAAAATCGAATAGACAGTTTTTTTTAAATAAAAATAAAAAAAACATTACTCAAAATTGGTAAAAATTGATTATCGATTTAAATATCTTTTCAAAAACTTGAGATTTAGGCTTCAAACTTATTTTATCTTTTAAAAAATATTGTTTTATATTATCAGGACAAATTTTGAGAAAAATCGAATTGATAGTTTTTTTTACAAAAAATAAAAACCAAAAAAAAAAAATGTATAATAGTTGGTAAAATTTGATTTTCGACTAAAATATCTTTTTCAAAAATTGTAGATATTGGCTTCAAACTACTTGTAATGTTTAAAAAATATTGTTGTTAAAATTCAGTAAAATTTTGAAAAAAAAATCGAATGGTAGTTTTTATACAAAAAATTAAAAACCTAAAAAAAATTAACAAAAGTTGGTAAAAGTTGATGTTCGACTCAAATATCTTTTCAAAAATTTGAAATATTGGCTTTAAAGTAATTTTATCTTATAAGAAATACTGTTTTCAACATTCGATAAAATTTTGAAAAAAATCGAATTGACAATTTTTTTACAAAAAATAAAAATCTAAATAAAACAATTCTAAAACTTGGTAAAAATTTACTTTCGACTCAAATAGCTTTTCAAAAATTAAAAATATTGGCTTTAAACTTATTTTATTTCACAGAAAATATTATTTTCGATATTCAGTAATTTTTATATAAAAATCCAACAGTCCGTTTTTTCATAAAAAATAAAATCTAGACAAACTTTTAAGCAAGACAAATCGACAGACGGGGTGGGAAGTTATCAGTGTGGGTCGCATCCCAGCGTCTTTTTAATCAATAAATAGATATGAAACGTTTATTATATTTTTTTATTAGTTATATAAGAAACAAGAGTGGCACTCTTGCTTCACTTCAAAAAGTAGATTTCTTTAATTGTGTACGATATCAAAAGTTTTTGTATTCAACAGAAATTCAATTTTGAAAGAAATACAATGCACGACTGGGCTAGAACTTGCTAATTTCTTCAAAAAAGTCAACTTAAAAATATTTATTATTTTATAAGATTTTTAAAAAAAATAGTTTTTCTCAAAAATTTAAATGCAATTTTAGTTCTCAAACAACCTAGATTAAATAAATTTAAATTTTTCAATTTTTCAATTTTGTCTTAAAAATATTTGTTGGCATGCTGTTATTTAGTTCTTAAAAATATACAGTTTGCATTTAAATTTCAGTAAAAAATGTTTATCCCTTTCTGAGATATCGAGTTTTGTAAAAAAATAACATTTTTCAAAAATTGTTCAAAATTATTAAAATCGGTTTTAAAATATTTTAAACCAAAAAATGTTTATGGACACTACTATTTTTTTTCGTATTAAAAAACGAACAAAAAAAACGCCTTACGCTAATAGAAAACCTTAATTTTAATGGACACATTGGTTTGAACTGTAGGGGCCACATAAGACAGACATGCGGACGGAATCTGGGGACCCACTTTTTTCGACTTTTCTATCATCGTAATGTCATCTTTGAATTAAAGCTCGAGTTAGAAATTTTTACGAATGCAATACTTGCTATTTAGTTCCATCATGTCGCAAGTAAAAATCACTTCAATGTTCAATGTTAATGTGCGTCAAAAAAATGATCGAATTGAAGGCTAGTTACATGAATTTTAAGGTTTTTAATTGTAGGGATTTTGATAAAAAAACAATATTTTCCTGTGAGATAAATTAGTCTGAATCCAATATTTTTTATTTTTGGAAAGATAATTTTTAGTAAATTTACTAAATTTTAGTATTGGTTTGTTTTGTAGGTTTTTATTTTTTGTAAGAAAATTGTCAATTTAATTTATCTCTAAATTTTAACCAATGTTGAAAAAAACAGTATTTTTTATAAGTTAAATAAAATTTAAGCCATAGTCTAATTTGAAAAGATATTTGAGTCAAGATCTAATTTTTACGATTTTTATGGATTTTTTTAAGTTTTTATTTCTTGTTAAAAAAAACTGTCAATTTTATTTGTCTCAAAATTAGATTTGTTATACGACAAAATTAAATTGAAGCCTTCATCTCAAATTTTTGAAAATCAATGTTTTTTACCAACTTTTAGTAATGTTTTATTTAGGCTTTTATTTTTCATAAAAATCCATCAATTCGATTTTTCCAGATGTCAAAAATATTAAAAAAAAACCGATGATTGAATTTTTTTCCAAAATTATGCTCGTTTGGTATCGTTCTACAATATAAAATATAACATTTATTTCAAGTCGCTTAAGTTATTGGTTCGAGAGATATTTCGGGTTAACCGAAATTTTCAGTTTTTTTTTTTTTTAATTATTATGATGAGAAACCATCTTCTCAATTTTCTTGAGAGTTCCTTCTGCATTATTAACTGTGTAACAAAATTAATTGGAAATTGATATCTCGACTGGTTCTTTAGATATAGACTACAAAAAAGAACTTCCAGAACATACGTACACAGGTACAAACAGTCATCTTTTTAAAAAATATTTTTTTTAACTCTAGTGACCTTGAAACGTCGGTAAGCTTCAAATTGACAAATCTTCTGGGAAGTTAATATAATCTAGCTAATTTTATCCAAAAACCTGATCACACAACTCCTTTGCGTGGTTGGCACGCCTTAAAGTCACCACGCTTTTTAAAGCGTGTGTCTAATCCACTGCCAATGGTATTCTTCCAAACATTTAACTCTCCGCTAACTCTTTCGGTTGTTATGTACCTTAATTTTGTACCGAATTTATCTTCAGCCACATCGTTCTTGACGCATGAATTTTCTGCGTTGTTACCAGAGTCCATCTCATTCCCCCGTTTCTTCTCAAAACTGCTGTCAGCTAATCACTGATCAAGAATAAAAACAGAATTGGTGACAGTATTCAGCCCTGTCTGACTCAAATTTGAACTTCAAAGTCTTTTCACAACCAACCCCTGAATCTTTTATAAAAGCATTTAGTTAAGCTCTCTTAACTTCCTTTTGACTTTGTCAAACTCCCGTAAAACCGTTTGACTGCATGTGAACTGACTATTGGCGATCCATAGTTTGCGTAGGTACTGCTAAATATGATTTTGCTTAATGGTTCTCAGGGTATTGTTGTCATCATTATAACAGGATCTTGTGTGTAATCTTACTTAATCAGGGTCAATTGTTACTTTTAGATCCTTCCTATTTTTGTGCCAAGGTTTTTACCATGTTTAACTTAGTTTGTAAACGCACCCTTTCACTTTTTTAATCAAACTGTCATATTAAATTTAATAAATTACTCAACATTTTATTATGGTTAAGTACAAGAACAAGAAAAATTTGAAAATTGCTATCTTATATTAGCTATTCAGATTGGACTTAAAACTGTAGGTTCCCTCCATCCCTGCCAAAATTTTTCGCCCACAGAAATGATTGAGAGTTGTAAGTTACTTGGGCCTAGTTCTCAACGGACTGTTGTGCCACCTTATGTAATGTAAGTTAAAAGAAAGTCCAAAAATTATAAACAATTTCGACGAGATTCGGAGTCTGTGACCACAACTTTTAGAATAGTCATAATTCCACATCTAGTAGAATGGAAATAAGAAGATCAGTGCAAAAATGTCAATCTTGTCTTATGTTGTCGTATGGCATGTCAGTGAGATAACGTTTTGGATGAAGAAATGTCAAACTGTAGATTAAGGAGAACTACAGGTTATCAATTAACAAGTACTGGGACCGCATGATTCGGTCAGTTAATTCGAGTGACCCTAGTATGTTCCCTAAAATCAACAAGATATTCAGGAAAAAGAACGACATTGACCTTTAGAGTCTGAAACTCCAAAGAACCGAAGAGAAAAGAGACGTACTCAGGACAGCGCAAATAGGTCCAGACGAAGCCATCTTTGACGATGACTTTTACATAATTGAAGATCCGAAGGAAAAAGTGGAGGCAGTGGGAGCTGCTTTCCAGCAAGTATACAAGGTGAATGTTAGCATTCGCCCCAACTACGTCCTGAAAAACAGAGCCCTACTTATTCACTTTTACCTTCGAAATGATACCACACAATGGAGATCTGACAACCGCGGTTCAATGACGATTCCTTGGCAAATGCCATAATCGCCGAGCAAACGGGAGCAAGTCCCTTGCTAGTGACGAAGGTTGAGCTTCAGCTCATCTTCAATTCAATAAAAAACAAAAAGTCAGCAGGTGTCGATGGTATATCCAACGTTGTACTAAGACATTTACCGATGGAAGCAATTGACATTTACACCACGCTCTTCAATAATGCATATTATCTAGTGCATTGGAAGACCGCTGTGGTTCATCCTCGACCGAAAAAAGGAAAGGACATCTCCAACCCGTCAAATCTTCGGTCGATAAGTCTTCTTCCGAGCATCAGCAAAGTTTTCGAAAAGATCATTAATAGGGCTCTGACTAAGTGGGCTGCGGACAACAAAATAATTCCGGATAAACAGTTCGGGTTCAAGGCGGGTCATGCTGCGTCTAAACTCGTTTCTGATATCCAATGGAATAAATCTAATCTGGTTGATTTGGAAAAGAAATTTGACACCGTATGGTTAGAGGGTCTTTATCTAAAACTGAGCAGGCTTGGCATAAGCAAGCCATTGTTGTATATACTTTATGATATGCTTAAAGGTAGAAAGTTTGTTGTCAAAAGTGGCAATGTAACTTCTACCACAACATTCTCAATTAAAAATGGTCTTCAACAGAGAGCGGTGAATTCGCCGATTTTCTTCAGCATTTACACCAGTGATCTAACAAAGGCAATTGCGTACGCCGACGATCTAATTGCGTACAGAACGGACCGAGAGATGAGGTTATTAAAATTCTCTTGCAGCGTGATTTCGAGAAGTATCAGCGATAGTGCGACGACTGGAGATTGAAAATAAATGTCCAGAAGTCAGAGACAATTCTGTTCCGGACTCCGTTGGCTAGGGCCACGAGGGATACGTGCAAGAATTGGCGCAATATGGTCATCGTTGATCTTCACGGGCAGCCATTAGCGAGCAAAAGTGTAGTGAAGTACCTCGGTATCTGGTTAGATCAGTATTTATATTTCGACAGACATATAAATGCTGCTCTGACCAGGGCCAGAGGAGCCTTCACTCTGACGAAACGGATGTTTTTTAGCAGTCGGCTGGACCCCAGAGTGAAGGTAATTTGCTACATGGCTCTCATACGGCCGATAATCGTTTATAGTTGTAAGGGGTGGTTCAAAGTTGCCCCTTCCCAGATGGTGAAAGTTTCGGGTGTTCGAGAGGCGGTGTTTACGGCAACAAAATATGAAAAATAAAAAACGTTAGATTTGCTGCTGTGGTTGTTCTAGTTTTAAGTAGTTTATAGGTAGAATAGGTAGTTTAAGTAAGCTTTAAGTTTTATATTAAGGACCTTATTGGAGTTTTTAAGTAAAAATAAAAAAGGATTTCGTTATTATTTTTTTCAAATTTTCTAATAAATAAAAATAAATAAATAAATTGAAGTAAAGTAGATCTTAGGGCCGAAAGGCATTAGTATTTATTGTTATAGTTTTATAGTTTAACTTAGAGTGTCCGTTTGGGACCAGTAAGTTAGTTGTAAGTTATGGTTATTTAGGCTAGTTTAATGAATTTTTGTCTAGCTTTAAGATATGTTTAAGACTGAATTAATAAAAAAAAACGTTTTGGGCGAAGTGTTGCTGCCGTTCAGACGTCCACAGCGCTATTAGCTAATTTTACGGCGTTCTGAAAAATTGGGCATTGCTTAGACTCAAAAATTGAACCCCATGAAGCACTAGAAGAGACGTACCTTTTCGATTGTAAGTTGTAGCGGCCTTACTATAAAAACCAATATTTTTATTTTTGGAAATTTGAGTCAGAACACTAAAACCATAAACTTATATAATTTTATGATATAATATTTCTTTCAGTGCACTTTATACCTTTATATCCTACACCCTTCAATAAAATCATAAAATTTTGGTAGAACTCTGGAAGCTTGAAGACCTTTTTGTTCAGCCATCACCATCAGCTTCAGACTTTAACAAGTTTTATTTTTCCTTGAAGTCAAATCAGCTTAACACTACCCTGATGACGATACCAAAGTTTGTATGTTTGCAGTTAGCGAGTTCTCTTTACACCAAAACCCAATGCGCAGTCATCTTACCAATAACAGTGCGTTGTTGCTAAGAAGTAATAAAACTTTACGACGCACACAAGTCGCAACTAACTAATGGTTGATATTATAACCATCAGAGCAGCTTATACTCCACTGACTGGCTATCGAGAGTGCTTATATCAAGTCCACACCACACCATAACAACCGACAACCATTCAAGTCGAATTTATTGATCGTATTTGACGGTTATAGCTAAATTAGCGCAATTACCTCCATCCACGTCGAATGTAGTCCTCTTCGTCGTTATCGTCGTTGGCCATTGTCGTCCATCTGCAGACGAACAGACAGTCTTGACAACCTTGTGAAAAAGCCATCAACTCAACTGTTGTATAAGCATCGAAGAGTCATCGGTGTGTCTTACCTTGCCTTGTCATCTCTGGGCAATAATTCCTGGAATTCAATCTGGAGACCTCCTTACCCATGCCCATATTGTTTTATTGAGTACTTTTAAGCTTCTGGTGACGGTGATATCGATGGAGTGTCGGAGTTGGAGATGGGTTTGGGATGACTAAGAATATTAATTTCATTCGTTTGGCTGAATTTGTCGGGAATTTATTTTCTTGTTCCAATCCTCATGCGAAAAATCTTCTCGCTAATCCCGCGTCAAAACTTTATGATGCTAATTTGTTTCAGGGGTCCAACCGAAATATATGAATATTGTTTTGAGTGTTCCTGTCCCCATATGATGATAACCCAACATCGTCGCCATCAATATCAAATCAAAACAACGACATTCCTCTGCATCATGGGATTTGAATCGAACGAATAAACGGGTGTATAATAATTTCCATAATATTTCTGGGAATCAATTTTCAGGATTTAACATTTTGCCATTAAATAAGAATTTTTTTAATGCATTTTCAAATATAATATTTTATAGAAATATGGTTATTAGTTTTGGTGTCACGCATGAGTTTAGCTGAAAACGCAAACAAAAAATTAAATTATATTTATATATTATTGCAATAATTCCCTGAATGGGTTTTTGTTTGAATTTGGAATAAATCCATACATAAAAATATACACATAAATAGATTTAAGGTATTTAGTTATTTGAATAATGATAATGATATTGTTTTGCATTATATGCAAAACAAAAAACCACAGGATCAAGATTTATTTATGATGGAAAAACAAAATAAAAACAAAATCTAAAAACAAATGAATGAATATTGAATTGCGCAACGATAATATTATTTTAAACATATAAATGAAATAAAAAGACTAATTGTACGGAATTTAGAGTATTTAGAGTGTATAGAAAGGGGATTTAGAATAATTGTGTATTCTATTTTGCTTTTGATTGTTTATATGAAAATCGTTGAATTATGAATCATACAGTTGTTAAAAATAATAAAT
>NC_079147.1:283420747-283519427 GCF_945859685.1 Eupeodes corollae
TTCCTTAGAAGGTTATTAGAGACTCGATCGGAAAAGGACATGGCAGTCTCTTGCGATTGTAGCCGTCTAACGTCGAATCTTCTCACAGTACTTACTTGTTTTGGCTTGGATCGGGATATCCGTAGCCGTACCTTGGCTACAACGAGTAGTGGTCCGAATCAATGTTGGCCCTTTTGGAATGTTCGGATATCCTGGATACTGGAGAAGTGCCGTGCGTCGATCGCAAACGTGGTCAATCTGGTTGACGGTTGATTGATCAGGAGATTTCCATGTTCCCTTATGGTATTAACATGCGTGAACTGCGTACTAGCTAACAGAACGTCTCGCCCCGCAGCGAAATCGACCAGCCTGCAATCCGTTGTCGGAGGTAGTTTCGTGCAGGCTGTATCTCCCGATTATGCCACCAAAGATGTCTTCTCTTCCTAGCTTGGCATTAAAATCTCCTAAGACAATTTTAATGTCATAAGCCAGGGCACTGCTCATATGTCTTGTCCAAGAGCTCGAAGAATATGTCTTTGGTGTCTTCATCTTTCTCCTCTGTTGGGGCATGCGCGCATATTAGGCTTATGTTGGCGAATTTAGCCTTGATGCGGATTCTCGTGATGCGCTCGCTCGCTGAAAAGCAGCTGTGGATAAACCTTTTTTAACCAGGTTTAAAAAAGTGACTATAAATTTCCAATATAAGTTTAAACTATTCATCTTTAAACATACTATTCTATATTTTAAAATCTTTACTAGAATGCTAAAACAATTTCAAACCCGAATTCTACCTGTTTGACTTCAGTAAAATAATCTCAAATCTCCTCGTCCACACAATAACGTGTCTGCTCTTTATTGTTGTTTGCGTTAAACTTTTAAAAATAAACTTGTATTTGGCCCACCCTTTACGTAGGCTAACATACAAATTTTGGTCACTCGTTTGTTGCACAATTTGGTGTTAAGGGCGACACATCATTAAAAACATAAAAAAATACAGCATTACACCTTAAACTAACAACCATCCCAATGTCTTTAAAAAATTTAAAATTCGTTTCAAAAGGATGTTTGCCTTGAAACCATTTGTATGTGCTCCAGCCATACACCAGATTTTTATAATGTCGAGGTCGATCTTCTTCCTACGAGGTATGACATGGATATGTATAAATTCGACACGCATGCAACGTGTCATACATTAATCATGCATTTTCATCAAAGAAGTGGGCGTGGCACACTTTCATTTCATATATCCCTCTCAGTTAAAATTAATTTTAGCACACACATCATTTTCTATATAACGTATCCTTAGATACATATCTCTCCCAGGCAGGCCACGGCAGCGGCATATTTATTAAAGTGAACTTGCAATTTTGTTAATGATGCATTTTGACGGGAAATTTTGTGAATTTAACGTCACCTGATGCAATGGCAATCCTCCCCCTAACACTGAGTCGATTCGATATCCAGGAGGTATAATGTCTCATCATAAAGCAACTTCCCTCTGCCTTATGTCCAATTACGTCTTCGGCCACGTGTGCATTTTTCTGTCCATTTTACGAGGACGATATAGCTGAGGTTACAGCCAGGCCAGGCCGGTGCAAGATAAATATAAATATTACTTCTGCAGTAGTCAGTTAGATTGGTTTTTATTTAAGGGGGCAAGTTCGAGCGTTCATAATAGATTGGAAGTGCACCCTCTCTAAACAAAACAAACACAAAAGTTTATGATACAGCACATTTTCGCTGAGAGAATTTATTACACAATTTGTGTGCGGTACGGCGGCGGGGTCGGCGGCAGTGGTGGTTCGAATTTCGAATGTCCGATTATTTATGAATCAATTGGGAATATTTTGTAGATATTTTGTTTTCATTTCGATTCACGCTTCACGCAACACATAAGAGAATTTCAAAGTGGACATGGGCAGGAGACAGAAGACAGCAAGGCATATATATATAAGGAAACAGAGCCCCCTATCGGACAGGACCTACGTAGATATATTGTGGCTTCGCCGTGCGTCGTCTCCTGTCAAACTTGAAGTATGTCTGGTCTACTGGCGTCGGTAATTAGACGTAGGCACGCAATGACCATACTTTGGTTAAACACCTGACACACTCTCTATTTTTCTTTTTCGAATCAAGAATACAAAAAGAAAATCGAAACAAGGACCGAGCTGACGGGCAGTAGGACAGGCAAGGCATTCATCATTGTGCCGTTCCGGTCTTTAGACATAAATCGCACCTAAAGGTGCTCTAGTTTTTCAGTCCAATCATTTTATATCACCGACCTAGTTGATGTCACTTTAAGGGAAGGGGGTTTCAGAGACCAACCATTTGGCTATCGAAGGTGGTGCGGTGAATGGGTATAGATTGGATGTGGAAATAAGACGCGGTGGGCAACCAACACAGCACCACCGGGTGTGTGTGTTAAATTGGTAATGAATTATTGTTGGTTCCGTTTTTATGTTTTTTTGTTACTTATGTCCTTTTTTAAGGATATTTTTTTTCTTTGCTGGTTTAAGAGGGCTGGACATATGCTGTAAGTCACGCAGACTATTTCATTTTTGGAAAGGTTTATGTGACGGGTAAATCTTAAGAGCGGATCCAATAAAATTTGGTGTGACTAAAGTAAAAGTTCTTTTATCCGTTTTATGGTTGAATAATGAAGTCCTAACGTTTTATGGTTTGAGGCATGGTTTCATTTATGTAAACCGGAGTGATATATGATATGTATTGTATGTTTATGAGCTTAAATGGAACTTTAAGATATATAGCTTAAGGTTGGGTAGTTCAGATTTATAAACACATATAAAGAAGGATATTTAAAACATTATAAGCATTTGAAAAATATTTATTTGAAGAATTCACAATTTATTTTAAGTAGTTCAGTATTTGGTCATCCGTCACTTTAAAGACTGCCATCTTTTGACACTTATGTTTGTTTTGTGTGCCTCACACAAAACCAACTTTTTCATACTTTTTTTATGTTCTTCTTTTTTGTAAAAAAAAACTGTTAAATCGATTTTGCTAAAAAAATTGTACTGAAGGTTGAAAACAATATTTTTTATAAGATCAAATTAATTTTAAGCCAATGTCTCGAAGTTTTGAAAAGATATTTAAATCGAAAATCAAATTTTACCAACTTTTGTAATTTTTTTTTTAGATTTTTAGTATTTTTATTTTTATTATTATTATTATTTTTATATTTTTTGAAACATAAAATTAATTAGATGGCAATATCCGACAGTTTCGAGGAGATATTCGAGTCGAAAATCAAATTTTACCAACTTTTATTATTAACTTTCCATAGGAAGTTATTGTAATGGGTCCGATTTGTCAAATTGAAAATTTTGTCATTTCTCGACTTTTCAAGGTCCCTAGAGTCGAAATAAAAGATTTTTAGAAAGATGTCTGTGCGTGCGTGTGTACGTACGTTTGTACGTCCCTACGTTTGCGAGGTTTTTTTCGTCGTCCATATACAAAAAAAATTTGTCACCTCCAAAATTTTACGACTTAAATATGATTTCATCTCCAAAACAATTTTGTGCAACGAAAAATAATGTTTTTGACATCTGATAAAATTTTGAGAAAAATCGAATTCACAATTTTTTTTTATAAAAAATAAAAATCTAAAAAAAACATTACTCAAAGTTGGTAAAAATTGATTTTCGACTCAAATATCTTTTCAAAACTTTGAGATATTGGCTTTAATTTATTTTTTTCTTTTAAAAAGTATTGTTGTCAACATTCAGTAAAATATTAAGCAAATGGAATTGACAGTTTTTTTTACAAAAAATAAAAACCGAAAATTAATTAACAATAGTTGGTAAAAATTGAATATCGAATCAAATATCTTTTTAAAAAGTTAAAATTCAGGCTTCAAACTTATTTTATCTTATAAGAAATATTGTTTTCAACATTCTGAAAAATGTAAAAAAAAAATAGAATTGACAGTTTTTTTTACAAAAAATAAAAACCTAAAAAAAAATATAAAAGTTGGTAAAAATTAATTTTCGACTCAAATAGCTTTTCAAAAATTCAAAATATTGGCTTCAAAATTATTTTATTTCACAAAAAATATTATTATTATCTTATTTCTATATAGAATCCCAACAGTCCGTTTATTCATAAAAAATAAAATCTACAAAAATAGTACGCACATTTTGTAAAAACTGATACGAGTACATATAGACAAACTTTTAAACAAGACAAATAGACAGACGGGGTGGGAAGTTATCAGTGTGGGTCGCATCCCAGCCTCTTTTTTTTATTTTAGTGATTCTTTGGGTGGTTCATAACATACGTAAGCCTCCGTAAACTCTACCTATCATAAGTCTTATTGAATACTACTATTGAATAGAATAGGGTTATCATTGAGTTATATTGAAGAAAAGCAAGATGAGTCTGTAGGGTCTTTTAGTATGATTTAAACAAAGTCCGTTTGATCGAGACCAGAGCAATATCTTATTAAGATATTCGTTTATCTCCCAAATACCATTTTAAACCAACCCCAGTCGACAACTGTACCTAAGCTGTACATCTTCGGCATACATACGTATGGATGAGTTAAAGCTTAGAGACGGGAGCTCATTAACATACATGGTAAAAAGTAATGGGCCCAAAATGGCCCTTGGGGAACACCTCGTGTTAGCGGAAGAAAACTTGAAGTTTGGTTGTTAGCCACTACTGCTTGGTGTCTAGAATTAAGATATGAGAAAATGAGTCTCACTGATGATGACGTAAGTTGAAACTCATCCCTAAATTTGATGCATAAATTACGGTGATTAACAGAGTCAAAGGCTTTGGAAAAATCCAAAGGAGTGAGAAAAGACACAAAATTATTATCTACACTTTCTCTTATTTCCTCGACCACATTTATAAGGGCAGTATTGCAACTGTGTTTGGGACGGAAACCGGATTTATTGGGACATAGCATGTCGTTAAGTTTTAGATATTGCCGCAAATGTGTGTTCATAATTTTTTCAAAAACTTTCGATAAATAAGGCAATATGGCTACTGTCCGATACATATTTCGGGTTTTTGGAACAGGAACAATTTTAACACGTTTCCAGGCGGTAGTTAAACCTCAGTCATGTGGATGTGTTATGTATCTCAATGTAATCGGTAGAGTAGCCTTCACAAACAATGGATGGATTTCGCCAAATGCTATTGAGTTTGATTTAATAGATAAACAGGTTTTTAGAACAACTTCATCATCAATTGCTGAGAAGCTAATGCCCCTTGTAAAGCAGATGTCGGTTTCTAAATGTCCAGAAAAGTCTGCGCTATCATTGAACTCAAATGATGATACATATGTGAAATTGGTATTCAACTCATCACAATCAATGAAAGTAGAAACATTGTTGAAGTGCTTACCAACACCAATTTCTTTTAAATTTTTCCAAAGTATATGACCAACTAATAAAGGGTTAAGTCGAGGAGCATAGAAACGTCTCTTAGCTTCCGTAATCTCAAGAACAACTTTATTTCTTAAGTCAGTGTAGATCCTATGAAATTCGTTTCCAAACTTTGTAAGCTAGATTGCGCTTATATATTAATACTTTAATTTTGTTGTTGAACCAAGAAAGGTCATTGCATTTAAAAAAATTTGTTTTGTAGGGAAGTGAATATTGGAAAGAGAGCTTGTTACAAATTTTTCCACCGTAATACCAACCCGACGGACTGAATATAATTCCGATTATTTTTAAACAATATTGGATTTTCGAATTCAATATTGTAGAAGATCGACCGCGAATTAAATTCCTTTTTTTTTAATTATTTAAAATTAAACAAAATCGAAATTGCACTTTAAGAGAAACGTCAGTCGATATGACAAACAGGTGAAAGCACGGTAGCTCAGCTTAAGGGAGGGTTTCGATGAGGTGAATATTTTATTAATCAAGGTGATCAATGAAATTGAAATGAAATTGATATCGAAATACGACGAGGTGAATTTCTCCAAGCCGTATTGATTATAGTGGACGCCAGGAAACTTTTTACTGTAAGTTTACCAAAACCAGCAGCAGAAAAATTTGTCTTTAAATACGAGTAAACTCACGAAATAAAAGAAAGGTTTTATTTTCCAGAAACGAAAATTTAAATTATGTTTTATTGCCTGGAAAACCTTAGTCGAAGCCGGGATTAACAACCAGGATCTTTTATAAAAGAGAAAGATACAAATTGAATTATTAAGGTTGACGGAAGGTCAATTCTCGATAAATGTTTTGCAAAAGAAAATGATGGCTATAATGATAAAACCGATAAAAGAAATCACTCGAAGAAAATTAATTCGATAAGAAAAAAAATCAAAAAGCGGTAAACGCGTCCCGTAATTTCAGAAAATTAATACTTCAACATTATACTTAGCTTCTTTTTGACTTCCTCCAACTGCTATCGTAGTACTTCCTCAACTTTTCTCCACGGCAGAACTTAAAGAAAAACTATCGTACGAAACAAAATTACTTTATGTAGGTCTTGTCAAAAAAAATTTCCTTCACACAATTTTTCCTTCATCAAAAGGCTTTGGCCGTAATTTAAAAAGTGGCCATCATTAAGGCGAGCTTGACCCTTCCGGCTACTTGCCCTCAGGCAATCCTCTCGGACTTTTTGCGTGGTGATCGATCTGTCTCGGTCCTGCAACTTCCTATATCCATAAGATTGGGGTGTGCGACAGAGAAGCCAGATATCTTCAATCGCACTCGATCTCTTTAAAGAGGTGATGCATTACCCAATAGCTCAATGAGTGAGTTCAGCTCTTCACTTTCGAACCCATTCCAGTCAAGACTTTCTGGAAAAATCGTGTGGAATTCCTCACATTACCGAGTACCTAAACGCGCTAGGTTTTGGTTGAGGAAAAACTACTTATGTCGTATTGAAGGAAGTCGGTAGCCAAGACTATTATTAAAATAAAAGGTATCAATATATTCTTGGAGTGATTTTTCTATCGGTAATACTTTATGATGGGCCCTCGGCCATACGAAGTTAATGTTGGTGTGACTTTACTACACACATTGTTGGGCATGGTATCGTCTTCATGCCTTGATGATCTTGTTCAACCAATATGTGGATCAACCGTCGCACAGTTCGTTGGTGTGGAATCCTTTCGCACACTTTGGTGATACCTGTTAAATTTGCTTACCCAAAATGCTAGGAGAGCAGGTCACTTGCTGATGGTCCAGGTTTCTACTAGACCCTTCTAGAATTTTGGGCCGCCGTAAGAATTCGTCAAGGGTGTTTACAAACAAGGCAGATGAAACTTGTTGTGGTAAAATGAACCGCAATAATAATATAATAATAATATATTTCATTAAACTTCTAACAACAAACTAAAATATTTTATTCATAATAACAGAAAATAAGTACTATCGATTTTTTGCCGTTAGCTTTGTCACAGTAAAAAAACGTTTTTAAAATATATGGCTGTTCATAAAAATAGCAGTGCATGACAAAGTACTAGATCTATTACGTAAGAAGTAAGGAAAACTGTAATAAGTTATATTAAAGTATACTAATAATGTTAGCTTACAATTAGTACTTTATTGCATAACCATTGTTTTTTATGATGCTTCGCATCTACGTGGCATCGAGTCCACTAAAACCTGACACCTCTCGACTGGTATTGCGTTCCAAGAATCACGCACTGCTTCCCACAATTTTTTCAAATTCTTGGGTTTTGCTTTATGAACTGCGTTCTTAAGGTCGGAGGATTGAGCGGGCAACTCCATAACGGATTACTTCTTCTGCTCAAATCATGATTTTGCCTTTTTTGACGTATGCTTTGGGTCATGGTCTCGAGAATTTTTACATACTCGGTTGCACCTCTTATACCCCCGATGGGATTATTAGGCCCGACCTCGTAATATGAAAAGTAAGCCTATATCATAATTTTAATAGTGTACTGTGGAACGTATGCTGCATTTTATGGTCTTCGCACATATTCTCGACGACCCTTGAACTCAAAAAGGACGTCTGGAATATTTTGGTAGGTTTATCCCTCCACACGCAGTTTTTGAATAAGTTTTCAAATTGCTTCGGTGCAGTATCTTGACCGTCCCATTGTTTATTTTTGAGCCAATATTTATTAATTTTTTATATACTAGTATGTTAAAAATACTTAAAACTTTAAATATTAAAATATTTACTTGCCGAAAATTAAAAACAAAAAGAGGCTGGGATGCGACCCACACTGATAACTTCCCATCCCGTCTGTCGATTTGTCTTGCTTAAAAGTTTGTCTATATGTACTCACTACTCGTATCAATTTTTACCAAATTTGCGTAATATTTTTTGTGGATTCTATTTTTTATGAAAAAACGGACTGTTGGATTTTTATATAAAAATTACTGAATATCGAAAACAATATTTTCTCTGAAATAAAATAAGTTTGAAGCCAATATTTTTAAGTTTGGAAAGCTATTTGAGTCGAAAGTAAATTTTTACGAAGTTTTAGTATTGTTTTTTTTTTTAGAGTTTTATTTTTTGTAAAAAAAACTGTCAATTCGATTTTTTAAAAATTTTACCAAATGTTGAAAACAATATTTCTTATGAGATAAAATTACTTTGAAGCCAATATCTCAAAGTTTTGAAAAGATATTTGAGTCGAAAATCAATTTTTACCAACTTTTATAATTTTATTGTTTAGGTTTTTATTTTTTGTAAGAAAAACTGTCAATTCGATTTTTTTCAAACTTTATTTGCATGTTGACAACAAGATTTTTTGAAAGTTAAAAGTAAATTAAAGCCAATATCTCAAAGTTTTGAAAAGATATTCGAGTCGAAAATCAATTTTTACCAACTTTTATAATTTTTTTTATAGGTTTTTATTTTTTGTACAAAAACTGTCAATTCGATTTTTCTCAACATTTTTCAAAATGTTGAAAACAATATTTCTTATGAGATAAAATAAGCTTGAAGCCTAAATTTCAAGTTTTTGAAAAGATATTTGAATCGATATTCAATTTTTACGAACTTTGAGTAATGCTTTTCTTTAGATTTTTGTTTTTTATAAAAAAACTGTCAATTAGATTTTTCTCAAAATTTTGTCAGATGTCAAAAACATTATTCTTCGTTGCACAAAATTGTTTTAAAGATGAAATCATATTTCAGTCGTTAAATTTTGGAGGTGACAAATTTTTTTTCAGTTTTATTGACTTTTAAAAAAAACCGTTATATTGATTTTTTTCAAAAAATATATCTGTTTGGTATCATCTTACAATATAATATACAAAATTTAATTCAAGTCTCTAGCGTTCTTGGTTCGTAAGATATTTAGGGTTTACCAAAAATTTTACCTTTTTTTCAAACTGCTATGGTAAAAAAACCACCTACGCAATTTTTTTGAGAGCCCTTTCTGAATCTTTCTGCCTTATTATCTGTATAACAAAATTTATTTGAAGTCGATATCTATTCTGGTTCTTGAGCTATGGACGACGAAAAAAAACCTCGCGAACGTACGGACGTACGGACGTACGGACGTACGCACGTACAAACGTATGTACACACGCACGCACTGACATTTTTCTAAAAATCTTTTATTTCGACTCTAGGGACCTTGAAACGTCGAGAAATGTCAACATTTTCAATTTGACAAATCGGACCCATTACAATAACTTCCTATGGGAAGTTAAAAATTGAATTTTAAACCTTCTTAATTATAAAATCAAAAGCACTGCTATTTTTATGAGCACTTTATATCCAGAGAGTTTGAAATATTGTTTGTTCACCGGCAAAAGTAGAGTATAACTTTAAGCTAAAAGTCTCTAATATGAAAACGAAAGACCGTTAGATGCAAGCACCATATTCATTTTTTTTGTAAATTAATAAATTAATTTCTTAAAATAATTGACAATCTAATAAAATTTGATCAGCACTGCTATTTTTATGAACACAACGACTTTATTATTGGCTTTTTTGCCCAAAATGTTGGTATAACAAACTTACCGATAAAGCTTAATGTGGAGCTAATGTAATTTTTCATACATTACACGCAATTATTTAAAATAGGCTTAAATAATAGTTAACAACTACTTCCTGAGACGAAAACGTCGATCAAAGTTTTGTTTTTTGTTTGTTTAATGATTTGTATAAGTTTGTATCTTTTCTTCCACTCTAAAAGCTCACAAAAAAAAAAAAAACAACATTATAAAACGTAACCCAGCTATAAACGAAGGACTTTTTGTTTTTTTGTTGTTGTTGGTTTGGGTCTTTAAACGACAAATAATGATTTTATCAAAAGATTTTCATTTAGAAAGGTCCTATATAACCAAAAGGGAAATCCCTTCAAGGTATAGGTAGGAAGGTAGCCAAAAGAAAAAAAAACGCTTTGACTGCCAATAATGCTTCTAGATGCTATTAACAGACACTGTGACCTATTATACTGGCCTATATCTTGTATAAACTAACCTTTCTCATCCATATACCAAATAACACAAACTTCAAGTTCTTTTGCCTTCTGACTATAAGTGCCAAGGGTATATACGTAGGATCCTATATAATACCTTTTCCTGTTTTGTGGTAGTGGCATGTTTTTCTTGCGACTTCATAGCCTCTATTTCCATTTAACACTCGATATACTTAGCCTTTAAAAATAAGGAGAAGAACAAGAAAAAGAAGAAGACGAAGACGAAGTGTTAAAAAAAGGGCTTAAATTCAATTTCAATTCTATAAATATTTAGACAGGATATCATTTAATGGTTATAAATTGTCAGGGGGTTAGATTTTTGTTCGTTTTTTCTCCTCTTTCTACCTATTTTTGTATTTTGTTTTGTTTTGTTATATCATCCTGATGTGTCCCTATGGCATTTCCTGGTCCATTTGCATTTCGTTTTACATTTTTTTGTGTCGAATGGGTTAGACCTTTTATTTTGGATTCACGGTCAAAAGTATATTTTTGTATAATATGTAACGAACAATCCAGTGTTCGAATAAGGATGTTTTATGTTGTTGATATGAAGTGTGTACCTAAATCGATTTTTATACACTCTCCCTTTTTCTCTCTCTTCAGTTAATTGCATGTTGAACCCTTTTCGAAAAAATAAAAACAAAAATTTATCCTGGGGGATAATGTGTGTTATTTGATCGATAAAATTGTTTACCCCTTTATGAATATTTTGTTCACCTGTTTAAGGTATATTTCATTTATTATTTTCTTTTTATTCTAAATACACATGAAAATTATACACCTGCGTGTATGATATGAGTCTCAAAATAACATTTAAGTGTTTTGATGTTTTTTTTTTTAAATATGAAAACTTTTCAAATTTTGTTTTCACTAGTGTATCGCATTTACTTAGTCTTATAGGAAATTTAAACTTTAGCATTTAATTTAAGTCTGTAAAATTGACGTTTTAGTATTTTTCTGAGATGATCTCTTCCATAACACTTCGAAGTGCAGTAAAATCTTCATTGGATAGCCCTTAACTCCATATTTCGAACCAAATTTCGGAAAAGATTAAACAAAAAATTATTATTCAGGATGGGCTTAAAAATCATAAACGTCGTAAAGCGCGACATTGGTAACGAAGGCCAAAAATAAAAAAAAAAAAAAAGGCCCACACTGATAACTTCCCATCCAGTTTGTCGATTTGTCTTGCTTAAAAGTTTGTCTTAATGAACTCGTATCAATTTTTACCAAATTTGCGTACTATTGTTTGTAGATTTTATTTTTTTATGAAAAAATGGACAGTTGGATTTTTATATAAAAATTACTGAATATCGAAAACAATATTTTCTGTGAAAAATATAAGTTTGAAATAAAAATTTTTACCAAGTCTTAGAATTGTTTTTTTTTAGAGTTTTATTTTTTTGTAAAAAAACTGTCAATTCGATTTTTTTAAAAATTTTATGAAATGTTAAAAACAATATTTCTTATAAAATAAAATTAGTTTGAAGCCAATATCTAAAATGTTTGAAAAGATATTATAGTTGAAAATCAATTTTTACCAACTTTTATACATTTTTTTGTCTTCTATTTTTTGTAAAAAAAACTGTCAATTCAATTTTTCTCAACTTTTTTCAGAATGTTTAAAACACTATTTCTTACAACCAAAAATTAATAAGAAGCTATTATCTCAAATTTTTGAAAAGATATTTGAGTCGAAAATCATTTTTACCAACTTTTGTTAATTTTTTTTCGGTTTTTAATTTTTTGTAAAAAAAACTGTCAATTCAATTTTTCTCAAAATTTTATCAGATGTCAAAAACATTATTCTTCGTTGCACAAAGTTGTTTTGGAGATAAAATCATATTTTAGTCGTAAAATTTCGGAGGTGACAAGTTTTTTTTTCAAGTTTTTTTGATTTATAAAAAAACTGTTAAATGGATTTTTTTTTAAAAAATGCACTTCTCTGATATCACGTTACAATATACTATATAAAATTTAATTCAAGTCTCTATCGTTTTTGGTTCGTAAGATATTTAGGGTTAACCAAAATGTTCACCTTTTTTTCAAACTGCTATGGTAAAAAAAAACCACCTACGCAATTCTCTTGAGAGCCCTTTCTCCATCTGTCTGCCTTATAATCTGTATAACAAAATTTATTTGAAATCGATATCTCCTCTGGTTTTTGAGCTATGGACAACGAAAAAAACGTCGCGAACGTACGTTCACACGCACGCACAGACATCTTTCTAAAAATCTTTTATTTCGACTCTAGGGACCTTGAAATGTCGAGAAATGTCAAAATTTTCAATTTGACAAATCGGACCCATTACAATAACTTCCTATGGGAAGCTAACCTAATCTTTAAACCTATGTAAGCCGTCCAAGACCAAACGCCCAAGAGAACTTTAAATGACAAAACAGGTTCTCGTGCCTCACTCTATCTCTTCGGTCCCTATCGGAAACAGTCCTACTGAACCGAAGGCACTCGGCTCCGTCTAGTGCGAGGACTTCTCGACTGTAAAGGAGTCGCCTCTCTACAGTTTTACGACTGACGTGGTAGATTAGCGAAATCGCCTTCCTATCCTGTATCAGCCATCGATTGTCTAAATAGAGAAAAGCTTCGGGCGGAATGTTGCCACTTAAACGTGCAATTTCGTAGTACTTATTGTTGCGGTAGTATTCCGTTTATATTGGCTCTGTTGTACAGAAGCTGATTGGAAAAGTAATGTTCGTACTCTGACTCTGGTGTTCTGTGTAGCCCAAGGCAACGTCGCATACATTGTCTCTCAAACACCCAAAATTTTTCCATTTGAGATGGGGCAACATTGAACCATCCCGGCATAGATAGGGAAATCATCGACCGGATAAGGGCCATGTAGCAAATCACCTTCACCCTGCTGTCAAGACGGCTGCTAAGAAAATACCGTAAGTCTGTCGAAATAGAAGTACTGATCCAACCAGATGCCAAGGTACTTTACTACGCTTTTATTCGCCAGTGGTTGTTGATTGGTCCAACGATCGCTATATTTTGTCAGTTCTATCTCGTATCTTCTGAGGCTCCACACAGCAGCGCAGTCCTGAACAGAATAGTTTCGCATTTCTGAAAGTTGATTTTCAACTTTCAGTCATCGCAATATTACTGAATTTTGTCAAAGTCATTCTGCAGAAGTGTCTTGATAACCTCAATTTTTGGGTCGTTCTGTACGCAATTAGGTCGTTGGAGTACGCTATTCCCTGAGTCAGACTTGCTATTAGATCAATGGTCTATATGCAGAATAATATCGGCGAGTTAACCACTCCCTGTTGAAGACCATTTTTAATATCAAAGATTTTGGTAGATGTTACATTGCCAATTTTTCCAATAAACCGTCTACCATTAAGCATATCATAAAGCATACACAACAGTGGTTTAATTATTCTAAGTCTATTTAACTGTAGATACAGACCCTCTAACCATACGGTGTCGAAGGCCTTCTCCAAGTCAGCCAGACAAGCACCCGTACATTGCCTTTTAGATTTTTTTCCACTGGATATCAGAAACAAGTTTAGACGCAGCATGAATAGTATCATGTCCCGCCTTAAAGCCGAACTGATTTTCCCACTGCCCAGCCCACTTCCACAGAGCTCTATTTATAGCCTTCTCGAATACCTTACTGATACACGGCAGAAGACTTATCGATAGGAGATTCGCCGGATTGGAGTTATATTTTCCCTTTTTCGGGAGAGGATGTACCACAGCTATTTTAAAACGGACCGGATAATATGCATTATTCAGAACGTTTTTAAAGAGAGTGGTATAATTGTCCACAGCTTCATGCGTTAAATGTCGTAGTACAATGTAGGATATACCATCCACACCTGCTGACTTCTTTTTTTTTTTAATAAATCGAAGATTAGCTGGAGCTCTATCTTCGTGACTAATAGGGAATTAGCGCTGTTTTGCTCGGCGATAATTACATTAGCCAAGTTTTCTTCATTGATCCTGGTAAAAATAAGACTTTTGGATCGCCACCGCGTTATGTCGTTACGCAGGTAGAAGAAGTGCTGCAGGGTGATTAAGGCGAATGCTAGAATTCAGCTTGTACACTTGCTGGAAAGCCGAACCCTGTGCTTTCTCCTGCGGATTTTTGACAACAAAGAAGTCATCGTCTAAGACGGTGTCTTCTGTATCTATTCCTGCTGTCAGAAGTACGTCTCTGTTTTTTGTCATCCTTTGAAGCTTAAGACAATTAAGGTCGTTTAGATTATTCCTCGTTAGGATCTTGTTAATTTGCGGGTTACTAGAATTAACGGGCCGAATTTTCTTGTCCCAGTACAAATTAATGTTTAATTGATAGTTTTCTTTGACAAATTTGATTACGTTTTTTATCGACGATTTCATTGTCCTAATCTCCAGATTTGTTGGAGCAATAAACATCCGTAATATTCCTTGTATAGTTTTTTCCATGGTTCGTTGGATTGTCTCGTCCATTTGTTCAATCTCGGTATTTGTCAAATTCCTGTCGATTAGTGGGGATATGTTTCTAGAGCGTAGTTCTCTCGTTAAAGCGTTGGTGAAGCGCGAATGCCAACTATTAATTTGCGTGTTATAATATTTTAAAATTGATTTCGACAATATGACATTGATTTTTCTCTTTGTTGCATTTTCTTCTGAAACATTTCTTGGGCGTCATTTTATTGGGCAGTAAAAACGAAGGCGTCTTTTTATGAAGAATTTCATAAAACCCAAACACCAAAAGTTTCGTAAGTTTCGCCCAAATCGTACAACAACAAAATGTTAATAAAACAGATTTGGGCGCTATGACTTTTTTAATTTGGGCAATATGGATTTCCACCAAAAAAAAAACAAAAGCTGTTTATTTAATTGTAGAGAAAACGTATGACAATATTAATCGAAAACTATATCAGTAAATGCATACGAGGTTTAGGGTCGTAGCAAACTATCCTTTTTATGAAGTTTTACATGAACATTATGACAATATTAATCGAAAACGATATCAGCGAAATATATGCACATTTGCGGCTGTAAATTTATACCTTCTATTGATTCTGAACGAGATTGAGACTTGACTTTCAAGAAGATCCAAAGACAAAAGTCTTTGAGTGTTTAATTACAAAATCTTAGTAATCAATATTGTACACGTTTAAAAACCTTTTCTTGCAAAAGTTTGAATATTGCGTTGTATAAACGAAAAACGTTATCCGCGTCAATATGTTTAAGTTAAAGCCATATAAATTACTAACCATAGTACGATATAACTCATATCAATTACCGTAACTTTTGCACCATTTTCATTTTCGAAAGCATAATAAAACTACACTGCCCCAGCACAATAGCCACATTATGGAGTCAAACTTTGAGTTTGGAAAGGCTTTTAAACAATCAATCTTGGAGTTTTCCAGCCTGAAATGTTCTAAAAATAAATTAATTGTGCTGTGTGCGAGTACTATTGTCAGTGGTGGATAGGACTTCAAGTTTTAAGACGAATCCGAACGGCTAATTTGGGAGAGCACAAAAATTTCTCTTGGAGAATTCTTTGCCAGAGGCATTAACTTAAGATGGCATAGGCAGGCAACGAACTCAAGAACTCTGGCATGACAGTCCAACGCACTAATCATTATGCCAGGGGTAGTACTCCTAAAAGCTATAGTTCTGCTTATTAATGTAGCCTCTAATTTGAGATTACTTCATAACTTAATTAATATTTCGAAAAAAATCCGAAAAACCGAACAATTTGTATGCAATACTGAAGATCGACAAACCTGAGTTTTCATCAACTATGGTTGAGTGACCCACACGGTTTCGATTCCTAAAATTACTAACTTTACCCAATAATTCAATTTGTTTTACTCTTTCTAACCGAAAAAATGCTTCACAAGAAGACCCAAAAGTGCAACAGTTCGTTGAAAACTATAGGCCCTCAACCATTCCTGTGTATGGGTAATGTTGTCACAGATGGAAGGGACCTACAGTTTTAAGCCTAATCCTAATGGACTAATAGATGGCACACAGACACAGATTGAACTCAATACTTTTGGCATGACAGTCCTTTGTACTAATCATCCAGCCACTTGTTCTAAAGTTCAAACTTTAAAAGGTGACAGTCATAAAAACAACAGTTTGTCTAATACGGTCATATTCAAACTAAAATCTTTTATTGGAAAACTCTTAATTGTATATACTCAAATATTAAAACAAAAAATTTGGTGTGATTGTTGTGACAAATTTTTCAAAATATTGACCCAAAATGGACTTTAGAAAACCCAAAAATCATTAAAAGAACAATCTTGACCAAAAACCATTTTATTTTTATCTTCTTAATTTTTTAGAGAATTGTTTTTAAGTGCGTTGTAAAAGATTGGACATTTCGGAAAAATACAAAGTAAAGACCTAAAAATTAAACACTAAATACTCCTATAAAAATTAACAAAAACAAAAATATATTTCCAACAAATAAACCAAGACTGATAAGAAATATTTTATGTCATTAAAAATTCGATATAAAAACTGAAATATTTTATTGAAAACGTTTTGGAAATGTCTCTCCTTATTTTAGTTACTGCTGTCACTCCTTTTTATGATCGAATAGCACTCAGACTCGCAGACTTAAAAGACTAAAACTTTGGTTGTCATTTATTCAACTAGCCGCCGTCGACGTTCGTGCATCGCGGCAGCGTCTTACTCGAACTCGTATATACTTTATAGACATGTACTGTCAACCATTTGATTTATTTATGACAGCATTAGCCGTACAAGGAACATCTTCGAAAACCGTCATTTAGTGTATTTTTTTATTGTCACTCATTTCAATATAAAAAAAAAAATAAATTGGGTGGCGCGACAGTCCGTTGAGAACCAAGGCCTAGTGACTTACAACTCTCAACCATTCCTGTGTGCGAGTAATGTTGTCAGGAATGGAGGGGACCTACAGTTTATATGCCGACTCCGAACGGCTAATTTTGAGAAAGCACTTTTTCATGACAATAGTTACTCTTGGAGAATTTGTCAATTCCTCGCAAGAGGCAGTACCCGTGAAAAGACTTTAGATGGCATAGGCGGGGTTCGAACCCAAGACCTCTAGCATGACAGTCCAACGCACTAACTATCATGCCACGGGTACCATTTCAATATACTTCACAATTTAACGGTGGAGCATCTTTACAATACATCACATTACGCATGCATCGCATGTTCCGGCCCTCATCTTATAGTTATGGTGATGATGGTGTGCCTTAAAATGTCTTTATTTTTAAGTTAAGTGTTTGGGTTGTCCTGTTTTTCTTTTCTTTAAGTGGCGTCGACACCATTCTATTGAGGTTGAACAATTCCGCGGCTATTATCACCACCACGCCATCACCATCATCATCATCCATGGCGTCGAAATCATCATCACCATCACCATTTCATACAACATTGAAAGCAACATCAAGAAAACTTTTCAATCAATAAATTTTAAAGGTTTTTCGTGCGTTCAGTTTGAGGACGGGAGTACTTTGTATACACCAAATGCAACAAGCTCTACTGGTTCTTGAAGCCGAGACTTTTTTTTTTAAAGTATCATCGTTAAAATATCTTTTGAAATAAAAAGAACTGATGATGGAACTAAGTATTGCACCATCATAATTTTTATTCTCGGACCATGAGTTATGTACTCTATGAAAATTTATTATATATTTTTTTTAACGGAAACAATATGATTGTACACCGTTAGAAAAAAGGTAATTGTTAAACCATAATAGTAACAAAATGACAAAATGTTGTGAACCTAGAGTTTTACCGAGATGTCCGCAACTTGTGTTTACCATGTACTTTTTTATCCAAGGAATTTTAACGTCAAACAATGTCCCATTTGTTTCGTAGTGTAGGTCAAAAACATTATCAAAACCAAGTGCGGAACCAGACTCAGTGGAGGTTCACACGCTTAACATTTAGACGATTTTAATAATATAATGTGCATCTTAACTTTACATTTGAATATTTCAAGATCTAAAGTTACAACTTTAGTAATAAAATTATTTAAGAACACTGTTATCCAGGAAGGTAATTTTAATTTAATTGATTCTCTACATAATGGAAGCATTCCAAGATTCCAACAGTTGTTAAACAAGCAAATGGGTGCAGTTAAGTACATGATTGTAATGGGTCCGATTTGTCAAATGGAAAATTTTGACATTTCTCGACGTTTCAAGGTCTCTAGAGTCGAAATAAAAGATTTTTAAAAATATGTCTCTGCTGCATGTGTACGTACGTTCGCGACGATTTTTCGTTGTCCAGAAGAGATATCGATGTCCAATAAATTTTGTTGTATAGAAAATAAGGCAGAAAGATGCAGAAAGGGTTCTCAAGAAAATTGCGTGGGTGGTTTTTTTTACCATAGCAGTTTGAAAAAAAGGTTTTAGACAAGGCGATGCACTGTCATGCGACTTCTTCAACATCGTTCTGGAATGAATTGTGCAAAACTCAACCGTCAACACTAGAGGCACAATCTTCCAAAGATCCATCCAATTACTCGGATACGCAGATGATATTGACATAATTGGAAGATCAAAGCGTGATGTCAGTGGAGCGTTTTTGAGCATTGCGACGGAAGCGAAGAAGATGGGTTTAGTGGTCAATGAGGGCAAGACCAAGTATATGCTGTCATCAAAAAAGGACACTGAACGACGACGTCTTGGACAAAACGTCACCATGGACAGCTATAACTTTGAGGTAGTTAAGGACTTTGTCTACCTAGGCACCGCTATTAATGCAGACAACGACACCAGCTCTGAAATCAAACGAAGAATAACTCTTGCAAATCGCTGCTTCTTTGGACTTAGAAGGCAATTGAGATGTAAAGTCCTCTCTCGAGCATCTAAAATCACCATCTATAAGACTCTCATCATCCCGGTTCTCATTTGTGGTGCTGAGGCCTGGACCCTGTCAAAGAAAGATGAGAGCGTCTTAGGACGCTTCAAGAGAAAAATTCTTCGGGTGATTTTTGGTCCCGTACGCATAGATGGAGAATGGAGGAAAAGATATAACGACGAACTGTACGGGCTATACAGCGACACTGACCTAGTTAGCAGAATAAAAGTCCAACGGCTTAGATGGCTAGGTCATGTAGAGCGGATGGACATCAACGCTCCAGCCCGGAAGGTCTTCGAATCCAATCCCGAGGGACGGCGCAGTAGAGCAAGACCGCGACTCAGATGGCGCACCCAGGTGGGATAGGACCTCAACCAACTTGGCGTGCGAAACTTGAGACAGCTAGCTAGGGACCGAGCTGGCTGGAGACGCTTGTTGGTTGAGGCCCAGGTCCGCCCCGGACTGTAGCGCCACCTTAAGTAAGTAAGTAAGTAAGTAAGTTTGAAAAAAAAGGTGAACATTTTGGTTAACCCTTAATATCTTACGAACCAAAACCGCTAGAGACTTGAATTAAGTTTTATATAATAAACTGTAATGTGATATTAAACAAACATATTTTTTTGAAAAATTCCATTCAACCTTTTTTTTTTATAAATCAAAAAAACTGAACAAAAAAATCTGTCACCTCCAAAATTTTAAGACTTATATATGATTTCATCTCCAAAACAATTTTGTGCAACGAAGAGTATTGTTTTTGACATCTGATAAAATTTTGAGAAAAATCGAATTGACAGTTTTTTTTTAAATAAAAATAAAAACAAACATTACTCAAAATTGGTAAAAATTGATTATCGATTTAAATATCTTTTCAAAAACTTGAGATATAGGCTTCAAACTTATTTTATCTTATAAAAAATATTGTTTTCAACATTAGGACAAATTTTGAGAAAAATCGAATTGATAGTTTTTTTACAAAAAATAAAAACCCAAAAAAAAATGTATAATAGTTGGTAAAATTTGATTTTCGACTAAAATATATTTTCAAAAATTGTAGATATTGGCTTCAAACTGCTTGTATTGTTTAAAAAATATTGTTGTTAACATTCAGTTAAATTTTGAAAAAAAATCGAATGGTAGTTTTTATACAAAAAATTAAAAACCTAAAAAAATTTAACAAAAGTTGGTAAAAGTTGATGTTCGACTCAAATATCTTTTCAAAAATTTGAAATATTGGCTTCAAAGTAATTTTATCTTATAAGAAATACTTTTTTCAACATTCGATAAAATTTTGAAAAAAATCGAATAGACAATTTTTTTACAAAAAATCTAAATAAAACAATTCTAAAACTTGGTAAAAATTTACTTTCGACTCAAATAGCTTTTCAAAAATTAAAAATATTGGCTTCAAACTTATTTTATTTCACAGAAAATATTATTTTCGATATTCTGTAATTTTTATATAAAAATCCAACAGTCCGTTTTTTCATAAAAAATAAAATCTAGACAAACTTTTAAGCAAGACAAATCGACAGACGGGATGGGAAGTTATCAGTGTGGGTCGCATCCCAGCCTCTGTTTAATAAATAAATAGATATGAAACGTTTATTATGTTTTTTTTTATTAGTTTTATAATAAACAAGAGTGGCACTCTTGCTTCACTTCAAAAAGTAGATTTCTTTAATTTTGTACGAAATCAAAAGTTTTTGTTTTCAACAGAAATTCAATTTTGAAAGAAATACAATGCACGACTGGGTCGCTTGAACTTGCTAATTTCTTAAAAAAAAGTCAGCTTAAGATTTTTAAAAATAATTAGCTTTTTTCAAAACTTTAAATGCAGTTTTAGTTCTCAAACAACCTAGATTAACTTAATTTTTTTCGAAAATCATTACATCGTTTTTTTAAAATCATTTTTATGTGTAAATTTTTTCAATTTTGTCTTAAAAATATTTGTTGGTATGCTGTTATTTAGGGCTTAAAAATATACAGTTTCCATTTAAATTTCAGTAAAAAATGTTTATTAAAAATAACATTTTTCAAAAATTGTTCAAAATTTTTAGAATCGGTTTTAAAATATTTTAAACCAAAAAATGTTTATGGACACTGCTATTTTTTTCGTATTAAAAAACGAATAAAAAAAACGCCTTACGCTTATCGGAGACCTTAATTTTAATGGACACATTGGTTTGAACTGTAGGGGTTAAATAAGACAGACATGCGGACGGAATATGGGGACCCACTTTTTTCGACTTTTCTACCATCGTAATGTCATGTTTGAAATAAAGCTCGAGTTAGAAATGTTTACGAATGCAATACTTGCTATTTAGTTCCATCATGTCGCAAGTAAAAATCACTTCATTGTTCACTATTAATGTGCATCAAAAAAATAATGGAATTGAAGGTTAGTTACAAGTTAAATTTAAAAGTTTTAAATTGTAGGGAATTCCTAGAAAAATAAAAACAATATCTCCCAGGGAGGGTCATGATGGACAAAAAAAAACTAATATAAAAAGAGAGTTGGTTGCGAAAGTTGTCACTTGAATTTTTATTTCGGAAAATTACTAAAAATTATCAACAATATTTTGCAAATAGTTTGATTTCAAAATAGAGGCTAGCGAGATTTATAGTCGAAAACCAGTTTCAAACATTTTAGAAGCAAATATAGATTGGATTTTTCTGAGAAAATTTAGCACAGAATGAAATAATTTTGAAGTGAATATCTTCATTTATTCACGAGATATCGAGAATAGAAATTGATGTTCTACTATTTTTTGTAGATTTTAATTTTTATAAAAAAAACTGACTGTTTGATTTTGATAAAAAACAATATTTTCCTGTGAGATAAATTAGTCTGAATGCAATAGTTTTTAGTTTTGAAAAGAAATTTGAGTCGAAAGTAAATTTTTACAAAATTTTAGTATAAGTTTGTTTTGTAGGTTTTTATTTTTTGTAAGAAAATTGTCAATTTGATTTTTCTCTAAATTTTAACCAATGTTGAAAGCAGTATTTTTTATAAGTTAAATTAATTTTAAGCCATAGTCTACTTTGAAAAGATATTTGAGTCAAGATCTAATTTTTACGATTTTTATGGATATTTTTTAGGTTTTTATTTCTTGTTAAAAAAAACTGTCAATTTTATTTGTCTCAAAATTAGATTTCTTATAAGACAAAATTAAATTGAAGCCTTCATCTCAAATTTTTGCAAATCAATGTTAACCAACTTTAAGTAATGTTTTATTTAGGCTTTTATTTTTCATAAAAAATCTATCAATTCGAATTTTCCAGATGTCAAAAACATTAATTTTTCCATAAAATTATATCGGAGATAAAATCATTTTTGTTCGTAAAATGTTCGAGGTGAGAGTTATATTTTTCAGCTTTTTGATGTATAAAAAAACCGATGATTGATTTTTTTTTCCAAAATTATGCTCGATTGGTATCGTTCTACAATATAAAAATAACATTTATTTCAAGTCGCTTACGTTATTGGTTCGAGAGATATTTCGGGTTAACCGAAATTTTCAGTTTTTTTTTTAATTATTATGATGAGAAACCATCCACTCAATTTTCTTGAGAGTTCCTTCTGCATTATTAACTGTGTAACAGAATTTATTGGAAATTGATATCTCCACTGGTTCTTGAGATATAGACTACAAAAAAGAACTTCCAGAACATACGTACACAGGCACGAACAGTCATCTTTCTAGAAATCTTTTTTTTTAAACTCTATAGGGACCTTGAAACGTCGGGAAGCTTCAAATTTGCAAATCTTCTGGGTAGTTAATATAATCAAGCTAACGTTATCCAAAAACCTGATCCACAACTCCTTTGCGTGGTTGGCAGGCCTTTAAGTCACCAACTTTCTTCTATTAAAGTACCCTTGCCTGGATTGTTTCCCTCGATCTGGTTCCAGTATTTAAACACCTCTTTACCGAGTTTAACCTTGTCCCTGCACTTACAGCTCAACTCCAATTTCGACAATTCGCTTTGGACGTTCTATACGTGTTTATTCGATCTTCATACTCTACAGTCTTCTAAGTACATTTCACGAAGCTTTTTAAAGCGAGGTCTAGTTCACTGCAAATGGTATTCTTTCAAACATTTAACTCTCCGCTAACTCTTTCGGTTGTTATGTACCTTAATTTTGTACCGAATTTATCTTCAGCCACATCGTTCTTGACGCATGAATTTTCTGCGTTGTTACCAGAGTCCATCTCATTCCCCCGTTTCTTCTCAAAACTGCTGTCAGCTAATCACTGATCAAGAATAAAAACAGAATTGGTGACAGTATTCAGCCCTTTCTGACTCCAATTTGGACTTCAAAGTCTTTTCACAACCAACGCCTGAATCTTTTATAAAAGCATTTAGTTAAGCTCTCTTAACTTCCTTTTGACTTTGTCAAACTCCCGTAAAACCGTTTGACTGCATGTGAACTGACTACTGGCGATCCATAGTTTGCGTAGGTACTGCTAAATATGATTTTGCTTAATTGTTGTCATCATTATAACAGGATCTTGTGTGTAATCTTACTTTCTCAGTGTCAAGAGTTGTTTTTAGGTGCTTCCTTTTTTTGGTACTGCAGGTAAAACGCAAACAACCCTCCAATATCCGCTCTTTATGAGATCTCTTTTTTAGAAAAACCGTTTAGGGACCGTTGTTGACTTTATGTAAAATTAATCCTGCATACAAATCTTAAGAAAATAGTAAAAATCTTCCTGCACTCCTAAAAGTGAAATAATTTCAAAAACTTGGTTCTTCACTGTGTCAATTTTTAACTGAGTTCGTGAATGCACCCTTTCACTTATCATCACGGTAAATTTATTCACTTACTTAAAATTTTATAATGGTTAAGTACAAGAACAAGAAGAACATAAAAAGTAATGTAAAGTAAAGTAAAAGAACGTCCAAAAATTATAAACAATTGCAACGAGATTCAGAGTCTGTGACCGCAACTTTAATAGCGGTCATAATTTCCGTTAGACTGGAAATAACAAATTCAGTGCAAAAATTTCAGTCTATTTCTTAGTCATCTTAGTCATATTAATTGTCTAATGGTGGCGTGTGGCATGCCAGTGAGATAACAGTTTGGTCGAAGTGTCGATGCCGCTTAGACGTCCACAGCAAACCTTCAATACTAGTCAATATCACGGCGGGGGCTCTCAAAAATTGGGAATCGCTTAGACTTATGAATTGAAGTCGATGAACCACTTGGGCAAGTTGCCGAGTCCTTATTTTAAAACCCGATATGTTTGGAATTTTGGGTCACAACACTTAAACCATAAACTTATATAATTTTATGATATAATATTTCTTTCAGTGCACTTTACACCTTTATATCCTACACCCTTCAATAAAATCATAAAATTTTGGTAGAACTCTGGAAGCTTGAAGACCTTTTTGTCCAGCCATCACCATCAGCTTCAGACTTTAACAAGTTTTATTTTTCCTTGAAGTCAAATCATCTTAACACTACCCTGATGACGATACCAAAGTTTGTATGTTTGTAGTTAGCGAGTTCTCTTTACACCAAAACCCAATGCGCAGTCATCTTACCAATAACAGTGCGTTGTTGCTAAGAAGTAATAAAACTTTACGACGCACACAAGTCGCAACTAACTAATGGTTGATATTATAACCATCAGAGCAGCTTATACTCCACTGACTGGCTATCGAGAGTGCTTATATCAAGTCCACACCACACCAGAACAACCGACAACCATTCAAGTCGAATTTATTGATCGTATTTGACGGTTATAGCTAAATTAGCGCAATTACCTCCATTCACGTCGAATGTAGTCGTCTTCGTCGTTGTCGTCGTTGGCCATTGTCGTCCATCTGCAGACGAACAGACAGTCTTGACAACCTTGTGAAAAAGCCATCAACTCAACTGTTGTATAAGCATCGAAGAGTCATCGGTGTGTCTTACCTTGCCTTGTCATCTCTGGGCAATAATTCCTGGAATTCAATCTGGAGACCCATATTGTTTTATTGAGTACTTTTAAGCTTCTGGTGATGGTGATATCGATGGAGTGTCGGAGTTGGAGATGGGTTTGGGATGACTAAGAATATTAATTTCATTCCTTTGGCTGAATTTGTCGGGAATTTATTTTCTTGTTCACAATCCTCATGCGAAAAATCTTCTCGCTAATCCCGCGTCAAAACTTTATGATGCTAATTTGTTTCAGGGGTCCAACCGAAATATATGAATATTGTTTTGAGTGTTCCTGTCCCCATATGATGATAACCCAACATCGTCGCCATCAATATCAAATCAAAACAACGACATTCCTCTGCATCATGGGATTTGAATCGAACGCATAAACGGGTGTATAGTAATTTCCATAATATTTCTGGGAATCAATTTTCAGGATTTAACATTTTGCCATTAAATACGAATTTTTTTAATGGATTTTCAAATATAATATTTTATAGAAATATGGTTATTAGTTTTGGTGTCACGCATGAGTTTAGTTGAAAACGCAAAAAAAATTAAATTATATTTATGTATTATTGCAATAATTCCCTGAATGGGTTTTTGTTTGAATTTGGAATAAATCCATACATAAAAATATACACATACATAAATAGATTTAAGGTATTTAGTTGTTTGAATAATGATAATGATATTGTTTTGCATTATATGCAAAACAAAAAACCACAGGATCACGATTTATTTATGATGGTAAATAAAAATAAAAACAAAATCTAAAAACAAATGAATGAATATTGAATTGCGCAACGATAATATTATTTCAAACATATAAATGAAATAAAAGGACTAATTGTACGGAATTTAGAGTATTTAGAGTGTATAGAAAGGGGATTTAGAATAATTGTGTATTCTATTTTGCTTTTAATTGTTTATATGAAAATCGATGAATTATGAATCATAGAATTGTTAAAAATAATAAATACACTTTAGTAAAATCCACTGTTTCATTTATTTTAGAACAGAGGAAACATCATAACAGATAACGTTTATTAACAATAAATGGTATTCTACGGTATTTAAAATGTACTAGGCCATAGAGAAGTGGGTTCAAAATTTAGCAATACCCTGAAAATACTATTTGTTACACATTTTTTTGAACATTAAAAAAGTAAGGATACGCCAAAGTAACCGCATAGAAAATAAAATATAGGGAATGTATTACATTATGAACGATTGATTGTACGAAGCTTCAAAGACTTTTCATTGATCCTTATTTAAGAGAAGAAATTACTGAGCCTATATGAGAACAACAGTTTTTAAAAATCATTTTTAAGTTAATTTTGTGTAAAACATATTGGACCACACAATTACTTTTAATAAATCAAGTATCATCTTGATTTTTATAAATTTTTTTTTTTTGTTGAAAAAATTTAAATCCAAAAATAAATTGTTGCTTTTTTTAAAAATTTCTTTGCGTTTTGTCAAGTTTTGTAAGACGAAACTTAATAAAAAGGGACTAAGACATGGTTAGGTTAGGTTAGGTTATAGTGGCTGTGAAAGATGGAAACGGACACTTAAGGCCAGTTTAATGGCCCATTGTGATACCAAATGAATCTTGAAGCTTTCTCCTAAGCTCAATGGAACCAGCTTGAGTCCTTTACGAAACGTGAGACGCTGATTATACCGATATGATTTAGATCGTTTTCTAGCTGGGATGCGACCCGCACTGATAACTTCCCATCCCGTCTGTCGATTTGTCTTGCTTAAAAGTTTGTCTAGATTTAATTTTTTGTGAAAAAACGGACTGTTTGATTTTTATATAAAAATTACTGAATATCGAAAACAATATTTTCTGTGAAATAAAATAAGTTTGAATCCAATATTTTAAATTTTTGTAAAGCTATTTGAGTCGAAATTAAATTTTTACCAAGTTTTGCTAAATTTTTTTTAAGTTTTTAATTTTTTGTACAAAAACTGTCAACTCGATTTTTTTCAAAATTTTACTGAATGTTAACAACAATATTTTTTGAAACATAAAAGTAGTTTAAAGCCAATATCTACAATTTTTGAAAAGATATTTGAGTCGAAAATTAATTTTTACCACTTTAATACATTTTTTTTTATTTTTTGTAAAAAAAACTGTCAATCCGATTTTTATAAAAATTTGTCCTAATATTGAAAACAATATTTTTTATAAGATAAAATTAGCAAGAAGCTATTATCTCAAATTTTTGAAAAGATATTTGAGTCGAAAATCATTTTTTACCAACTTTTGTTATTTTTTTTTAGGTTTTTAATTATTTGTAAGAAAACTGTCAATTCGATTTTTCTCAACATTTTCGCAAAATGTTTAAAACAATATTTCTTATAAGATAAAATAAGTTTGAAGCCTAAATTTCAAGTTTTTGAAAAGATATTTGAATCGATATTCAATTTTTACCAACTTTGAGTAATTTTTTTTTTAGATTTTTATTTTCTAAAAAAAACTGTCAATTCTATTTTTCTCAAAATTTTATCCGATGTCGAAAACATTATTTTTCGTTGCACAAAATTGTTTTGGAGATGAAATCATATTTAAGTCGTAAAATTTGGAGGTGACAAATTCATTTTTTTTCTTCAGTTTTTTTGATTTATAAAAAAACCGTCAAATGGATTTTTTCAAAAAATATATATCACGACTCAGTATATTATATAAAATTTTATTTAAGTCTCTAACGTTTTTGGTTCGTAAGATTAGGGTTAACCAAAATGTTCACCTTTTTTCAAACTGCTATGGTAAAAAAACACCCACGCAATTTTCTTGAAAGTCCTTTCTGCATCTTTCTGCCTTATTATCTGTTAAACAAAATTTATTTTAAATCGCTATCTCTTTTGGTTCTTGAGCTATGGACGAAAAAAATGTCGCGAATGCACAGACGTACTAACGTAAGTACACACGCAGCACAGACATTTTTCTAAAAATCTTTTATTTCGACTCTAGGGACCTTGAGACGTCGAGAAATGTCAAAATTTTCTATTTGACAAATCGGACCCATTACAATAACTTCCTATGGGAAGTTATTAATTGTAAATCACTGATAAATATTAAAATCTTCACCGTAAATATTTCCAAAATGTCTAGAAGACTTTTCCACTTTGTTTAAAAAACAATAAAAGTTATACCATCCCGAGTCGAAATTTTGGCCCAATTTTCGTCCATAAAATTTAAGTTCTCTGAGGTTCAAAGAGATTCAAAAGAGGATCATTTTCTGTTAAAATTTTGCTCTTCATTTGAACCTTATATTGGCAGTTATCGGGCAATAAACGATGTTAAGGATAAAATGAGGACTACAGCAAAAATCCTCAAATGAACCTTTTTTCATCTTGACCATATCTTTTTTCTTGGTTCATTTACTATCTATCTTTCTTACTCTGATTCTACTTTATTATACTTTATTTCACTTTCTTTCTTATTTTCTTTTCTCTCTCGTTCTTTCTCTTTCGTACTTGCTGTTGCTCTTTCTCGTATTATTAGGATGCTTTTTTTTTTAAATAATATCTATACTTATATTTTAAAAGCGAAAATAACTCTGTTTGCTTTGTATAGGACATAGGCTACTTTTTACCCCGGGAAAATGACACATTCCCATGGGAAAATTCAGGTGTGCCGATCGCTATTACGCCTAAACTACTGAACAGATTAAAATGAAATTTAGTAAGGAGATAGTTTAAGACTTAAGAAAGGACATGAGTTACTTTTGACTTCGGGAAAACAACGCATTCCTATGGGGAAAATTACAAGGGAGTTCCACAAGTTCCACAAATGATATTTTTAAACCTAAACTTTTCTATGCTCAACCTTTCATCTCCAAACAAAATCCATGTAGGTACAACAAATAATTCACTGGGTCTGTCTTCCACTTCTGATAACTCTGTTACGGCTGAGCCTATAGGCGAGTGCGCGATTAAAAGCTACTAATTTATATTTTAATTGCATTCTTTTTTATATTAACATTAGTGATTGATTTAAAAGTAATAATTCTTCATCGAAATCGTCTTCTTCGTCGTCTTTGTTGTCCTCGTCGTTAATGTCGTTGACTTTACCAACTCTATCGTTACCTTTTTTACTTTTACTAGCTCCATCCTTGTCATTGTCATAACAAAAGTGACAATATCAGTGAAAACATAAAGCTTTTAATCACATGATCACTTAGTTAGAAAATAAAAACAAAAATAGACTATTTTTATTTTTTTTTTTATTTAAAGCAAATGCTCAAAGTGTTTTCCACCCACGCTTATACAGGTTCTGCACCTCCGAACGTCTTAGATAAAATAACAAATAAACTAATAGCAACCAACAATATATTTGATGGGTTTGTTAAAGCCCAATAGAACAGTTAAAATTCAAAACAAGCTCAAAATATAACCGTTTTTTGCACTTTTTTTGAAATTTGTATCAATAGTGCATGCGGCCCTAGAAGTTGAAAGCTTCGATTTATCATTAGGACAACATCGTAAATCAAAAATCTGCTATGTTCAACGCTTGGTATTATTTTCACGTTTATTGTGCTAATTTTGAAAAGGTATTTTTTGCTAAATTTACTCTAGTATTGCAGATTTTTACCAATAGCTTGCTATTGATTCGAGATATAAAAATAAGTAATACCATTTTGAAATCTGCATTTGTCGCGTATATTTTTAAAATAGTTGGCCACTCAGGTTTTTATGCATGATTTAACTATGATTTAACTTTTTCAAAAATTATTTGATCTCACATTTTGCATTGAAATTCAATGTTAAATAATTTTTTTCTCTAGGGAGTCCAAAAGTTATAATAATTTTCTTCTGCATTTGTGTTGGCAAAAAAATTATGGAACTCATGCACTTGTAGTCGTGGTATTCAGAAATGTAAAGTAAAAAAAAAATAATGCAATAAAAAAAAATGCATATAACTTTTCTTGTGGTTGGGATAGAACTTTTTTTATCAGTTTTCAGGACGGTCATAAAGTCTACTATGCGGCATTTCAAGGCTATCCATTACTTACGGGACACCCTGTATATTCTTATGAATACAAAATGTTAGGATATAAGAGACCTTAAAATATTCCTCATGTTGAAAAAACGAGTCAAAATCACTTTGTTTTACACAAACATTAGTCTTTAAAAAAATCTCCAAATTTGTGTATGATTTAAGTTCACCTTATCTAGAACATCAGACTTATGTAAGTTGAAAAGGTACTTACCCCGCATAGAACTCCAATAGAAATCTGTTAAAAGACATTTGAATTTTAGTTGATGATAACGTAACAAATAATAAAAAGCACCTTTTAGAACCATTGCTAAAAATTCAACCTTGTCCTAAATAACGTGCCGTTAAACAAAGCAAAATTAAATGAGGTGCTGTGAAATAAGGCCAGGTGAATTAAAACCAACTTTTAAAAATTGGCCTAGTTGCACCTAGACAATGTGAAATAAGGTCAAATTATTTTGAGAAATAGACATTTTTTTTACAAAAAAATAAAAAACTAAAATAACATTAATAAAAGTTCGTAAAAATTTATTTTTTACTAAAATGTGTTTTCAACACTTTAAGATGTTGGCCTCAAACTAATGTTATCTTTAAAAAAATATTGTTTTCAATATTGAGTACAATTTAAAGAAAAATCGAATGGACTGTTTTATTTAAAAAAAAAAATTAACAACCTAAAAAATTAACAAAAGTTGGTAAAAATTGATTTCGTTCTTAAAACCTTTTCAGAACTTTCAGATACTGGCATAAAACACTTTGTATTTTAAAAAATATTGTTGTCAATGCTCAGTAAAATGTTGGTAAAAATCGAATTTTAAGTTTTTTTTACAAAAAAATAAGAAACTAAAGAAAATTAACAGAAGTTGGTAAAAATCGCTTTTTGATTAAAATATTTTTTGAAGATTAAGAAATATTGTTTTCAATATTCCTTAAAATTTTAAGAAAAATTAAGTTGAATTTTCTTACAAAAAATAAAAACCTAAGAAAAAACAATATTAAAACTAAAATATTGGCTTCCAACAAATTATATTTAAAAAAAAATATTGTTTACGACATTCAGAAAAATCCATCACTCATTTTTCATAAACAAAATAAAATCTACAAAAACAAAAAGTACGAAAATTTAGTAAAAAATTGATGTTCGGTTCTCGATATCTCGTGAATAATAAAAGATATTGATATTCATCCAAATTGTATTTGTTTTAAAAAATACAAATTTGAAGAAATGCTACTAAAATTGATAAAAACTTGTTTTCGACTAAAACTCTCCTTACCAAAAATAGTTTTCGGAATCAAACTATTTCATTATATGCAAAATATTGTTGGTAGGTACTTTTTTCTATTTTTAAGAATAATTGAATTGACAACTTTTTTAAAAAAACACGAAAACCTAAAAATTGACAGACGGGAAGGAAAATTATCGGTGTGAGTCGCGTCCCAGAACTTTTTCATTTGACTTTATTTCACAATAATGTCAAATATTTTCAAAAATTGGCGTTATTTTACATTTTTAAAGTAACGGGTTAAATTTTGTGGTTACAAAAGTACTTGAACTTGACATCTGTCAAGCTAAGTTGTCAAACCAATTTTTGTTCAGTTAAAAGTCTGAAATTTACTAAAAAGGATCGTTAAACTGACACACAACGCATAACAATTGTTAATACCTACTACAAAAATGGCATTTCTGCAACAGCCTCATATCTTGCTTTATGAGGAGATAATGGTTTATATAATCGTTTGACTACGCAAGCAGTTAGCAAAATCGTGAAGAAATTTGAAGAGACTGATATTATAAGGCCTGTGACATATGAAAATATCGCTGCTGTAAGTGGAAGTGTTGTCGAAGATAAGAATGTGTCGATTCGTCTTCGTTCTCAGGACATAGGACTGTCTAACGGTACTTTATGGCATATTTTTCATTTGGATCTACTCCTATGTACATATATAAATTCCACCTATAACAACATATAAAACCAGCTGATCAATCTTAACGTCGCAGGTACGTCAAATTTTTTTTTCGAACAACATTTTTTTCAGCGATGAAGCACATTTCTCACTCGGTGAGTCGGTGGGTATGTTAATGAACAAAATTGTAGTATTTTTGGTTCTGAGAATGCGCTCTTTGTTCCGGAGTTGTGATTGGACCTCACTTCTTCAAAAACCCCTATGAAACGACTATAACCCTCATTTTGGAGCCTTAAGGTCACATAATAACTGACTTTTGTTTGGTTGCTATTGAAGAACACGACCTAGGAAATCTGTGATTTCAACATGACACACAACTCCAGCGAATATGGCTTTATTACAAAAGACATTTCCTGGTCGCGTAATTTCTCGTAGTGGCGCGATAACAACTGACCAACAAGATCATGCGATTTGACACCGCCGGACTTTTTTTGGGGCTACGGGAAAATGTTTATGCAGATAAACCTTTAACTTTTGAGCATTTAAAAACAAACATTCCAACATCAACCCAAAATGTGTCAAAAAGTGGTCGTTAAATATACCTCAAAAGAATCAATGCTTGCAACAAGCGTGGTGCTCAATTAAATGATGTATAGTTTTTTGGTTTACTTTCTTTTGCGATAAATGCAAAAAGTAACTTTGCACACACCCAACATCGCGCTTTAGAAACGTCGCAAAGTCAGTTTTCCCTGTTGTTGTTGATCTTACATCAAATAGACTTACATTTTGGTTTAATTCTCTTTGGAATATGAGTTAAACTCAAGCTTGTTTCTTTCTTCCATACAGCGTTATTTTTTAACTGGGTTTTAACGTTATTTAACTTTGACAGAATGCAGTAAGTCCAATTCACGTAAACCGGCCTTATTTCACTTTTCTGAAGTACAATTTAGACTTATTTTGGAATTCAGTGTTTCTTCATCCATCATAAATAAAACCGTTACGTTTACCGAAAAATTATGATAACTGTGATGTTAATTAAATTGACTAATATCATTACAATTCTTATTACAAAAGAATTCGGTAATAGTGTTTTAAGAATAGAAAAATGTTGCCATTCCCTTTAAAGCAAAAATCGAGAAACTTCTCAAAAAAGAACTGTCACAGCATAGCGTAAACATTAACTTCAACTTTCTTGTAGATACCGTCGTAAAATTCAACCTTAAATTAATTTTCTTTTTGTTTCTGAAAATTTCTTCGATAATCTTCTTGCCTGAAGACTGCGAATCATCGAAATTGGTCCAGGCGTTGTTGCATTATAAGTCTAGTAATATAGAGACCCTACTATGGTTAGCCATTTAATAACTTTCTGTGTTTTAAAGTGTCTTTATCTTATTTCTTGTTTAATCTAAAATATGTGATACCAAGCTTAAAAAATTACGACATCACAACTTAAGTCTTCAAAAATATTTGCTCTCCAACAAAAAGTCTACACAATCTATCAATAATTTTCACAATTCAAAGCGAAATAAAATCCCAAAATAAATAAATATTTAGCTCAGCTGATGGATAGATTACAGTAATAAAACAGTGCATTTAATATTGATGATTATAATCCCAGATTGTTTACTTCAAATATCCTCTAAAAAAAGTAATATACACGCAATAATAACGAAAAACAACATCGAAATACTTTGTCCCGCGATCCGCTGTGATGTTCCCATATTGCATTAAATATATGTTCTATAAATGGTTCCTGGAATGTCGCACCATTAAGGATATCTTTCACCAGAATTTCTCCTTTTTTGTTATAGAGTTCAATGCATATTCGAGCTTAACATAGGATGGGGACTATACAGGGGAATGTACCAAATTTTTGCGCTAGGATATTTGAATGAATACAACAAAAACAACAACAAAAAGGAAAAGGATTCAAATATTCGTGTTTTCACTGGCGTTGTCTATAATCGTAGTACATCTCTGTATATATTTTCATATTTAACTGAGATTTGTCCTTGTTTATATTTTGCAATGTTGGTTGTTAGAGTTTTTTTCTTTTGGGGGGTTGGGATCCTTTTATGGGATTTGTATTTGTATGTCCTTTGGTATATTTTTGTACAAAATGCAATTGAGCCTTTTGCGCCCCTGTGCATACATTTGATCTGGCTGTATGCTGTTGATACTGCACTACTGCTTCTAATGTTAGGGGAAGGCTGTGTAGTGTATACGACGACCGACGACGACGGACGGTCCCACCAGGGAACAGTCTCATATCCTATTCTATTTTTTTTGTATTATAACCCTGGATGGATTTCTGTATTCTGTATAGGGTGTTTTTTGTTTAGTTTCAATTCTATGCTAAGCCTTGTCGTGTGTGCATCATGTGTGTGTTGTTTTATTTCGGAAAACAAACCTACAATTGTAAATGTACAGAGATGTTGTCCTCGCTTCTGGTAAAGCTTTTGATCTCATACAAAACATTTTATTGCTTTATGTTTTGAAAATAGTTTTTAGAGCTCTCTTTTTTTATAGTTGGTATTATTATTTTTACTTTTTTCTTTGGCTTTCATTTGTTCAAGGATATCTGGTGCTTTGGTTCACATTTGCAATTTGTTTCTGCGGTATCAGTGAGTATTTCGAGTGGAATTTGATTTTTTTTAAATAAAAATAAAATTAAAAAAACTGAAAAAAATAGGTATGCAAGTCCGGCAGGCAATTGAACGATGTGCACAGAAGCAGCAGGAACAGAAATAGAATATACTTATTAGGGGAATTTGGAAAAATCAGGACACTGGGAGGCGCTTTCTCGCATTTAGTATGTAAAATTAATCCGATGTTTTTGAACATGACAGTAACATAGGGACAAGAATGTGATACAAACAAAAGGAATAATGATGCTTTTTGCAGGACACTTTTGTTGTTTTTAAGTATCAGGGAGGATTGAAAATGAATGTTCGTATGTATATGTTTATTTTTGTATTGAGTTCAAAGTGTGGAAAATAAGGAACTAAAATTGCATTAGATAGGAACATATATCTATTTCAAATGTAAGTGATTTTATTATTTAGTCCTGAAATCAGTAGCAGGACGAATGCATCCGTTTTGAGGTTTTTTTGTGTCCAATTGTTCTGAACTTTATTTTTTGGTTTCGATCTTGTCAAAGTCAAAAAATTTCGACGTTATATGAAACACATTATTTTATTTCATTAATTTTCCATTGAAGTTATTGTAACATGTCCGATTTTCTTTTCTAACTATATTAAAATTTGTCCATGGTTCCAGGTCCCTAGAATCTAAACCTATCGATTTCTGAAAAAAGAACAAAGGTAGGTATCGACTTAAGAAAAGTTCTATTTTTATATTACAGGTTGGGATATCTATATCGTTCTTAAAATATAGCTGTTTCCAGCTCGAAATTGTAGAAGAAAATCAATATCAAAGCTCCTCGTAATGAAATAAACGTTACAAAATATATTTCCGAAGTTAGTTCTGTATTAGCTACAGAGCCACGTTAGTTGTATTTTTTTAGGATTGAGGCCCACACAATAATAAATTATCAGTGGTAAATTTTATGACAACATTCCGGGAACAATTGAAGCACTAAAGAAAGGCCAATATGATCCAAGAAATCTGCGAGCTGCGGCCGAAAACCATTATCAAGGTTTTGGAAACTTGGGGTGAGACCAGTTATGCAATTTTTATTAAATAAAATTAAATAAATTCATTTGCAAAAATCAATTGATAGTTCTTTTGTAAATCCATACTCATTTCATCTGAAACAATTTAAACACAACCAATAGTTGAAAGCTGATACCTACTTGTTCGTGTAGACAACTTGATAAATGATGCAACGGGAATGGTTCCTCCAATTTTCTAAGAAATTGCTTCACGTCATTGCGTCAAAATAATAATCAAATTTGACATTACGATGGTAGAAGAGTCAAAAAAAGCAATTAGGGCGATTGACTTTAAGTTTGGAAATTAAGGTTTTGAGCCAATTCGAATGGGACGTGTTTTTCATTTTTTTAAGACTACAGATAACAGTATTCCCCATACAAGTTTTTTGCCCAAAAATATAAAATTCGAATCCTCTAAACCCAAAGATTTTTTAAATTTTTACTAGCATTTTTGTATTCTCAATTTGGCTTATTTTAATATAAAAAATATTCTTGTATAGCTCCCTAAGGGTACCCCTATAGAACCGTTATTTCGTTTAGCTTTTAAGTTTTCTTAAAAAGCAATGAACCGATTTTCAAAATTCTTTTTTCTGCACAAGCTCTTAAATAATATTTAATAATCAAAAATGTCATTGTTTTTATTTTTGATTTCTAAAAAAGTATTAACATTTTTTTTCGAAATTCATTGTGTAGTATTTGGTCTTAATATGCCACAACGCCGGCAGAGTCGCACATCGATACATTCTGAAATAAGGGTTTTTGCAACCGAGGTCACGCGAGGAGGTCTTAACTCTGCAAATTTTAAAATTAAATGAGCAAATATTGTGCAATTGTACCCACAGAAGATACAATATTGATATTGCACAATAAATATCAAAAGGGTTTTTATTTTTTTCAATAATATTGTACAACCTTGTAATATTGTCAATAGACGCTCAATAATATTGTGCAATATCAAATATTGTACAATAATATTGAGCGCCTAGGGACTGCTTAACTAAAGAGAATACTTTCTTAAACCAAATACTAAAAAAGCAAGACTTAATCGTGAACACTATGGGCACCACCTTGTAAAGGTCTGCAAATTACTTTGATGTGTCGATGATATTGACATAATTAGAAGATGAAAAGGTGACGTAAGTGACGTGTTTTTGAGCATTTCGACAGAAGCTGTATATGCTGTCATCGAGAAATAACATTGAACGACGGCATCTTGAACAAAAAGTCACTTTGAGGTAATTCAAAAACTTTGTCTTACTACTTAGGCTCAGCTATAACACCAGACAATGACACCAGAGCTGAAACGAAACTGAGAATAACTTTTGCAAATCGCTGCTTAGTAGTAAATTCCTTTCTCGAGCATCTAAAGTCACCCTTAATACTCTAGGTCTAGCTACTCACTATCCAAGTTCTCATTTACGGTGATATCCGTTGGGAACCAGTGCCTAGTGACTTATAACTCTCAACCATTTCTGTGTGCGAGTAATGTTGTCAGGAGGGGATTTACAGTTTATATGCCGAATTCGAATGGCTAATTTGAGAAAGCACTTTTTCATGACAATAGTTACTCTTGGAGAATTTGTTAATTCCTCGCAAGAGGCAGTACCCGTGAAAAGACTTTAGATAGCATAGGCAGGGATCGAACCCAAGATCTCTGGCATTACAGCCAATGCACTTACCATCTCACGCCACGGGTACTACTAAGTGATTTAACGTGCTTTAATTTAACTTGAGTAGACAGAATTGATCTAGTAACGGATAGTCCTCGGAGTGAAGCATACATTTTGGAGATAACAGTATCGAAATGGGTGTCCCACGTTAGCATACGTATTGAGAGTTATACTTAGGTTTTTTGCATTTGTGACATATTCGATTTGGCAGGCGTTCAAGCAAAGAGGTGGAAAATTTTCAAAGTGAGTTTAGTTTTTACATATTGGAATAGCTTTTTTTTTGGATTAAGTACAAGCTCATTCCGAGTTGACCAATCGAATATTGAGCATAAATCAATGTTCATTTTTTCTATATCATCTGCAATCATATATAGTTGTACATCATCAGCGTAGATGTGAAACTGGCAGTAAGATAAAACAGATGGCAAATCATTAATAAACAAAGAGAACAGTAAAGGACCAAGGATAGATCCTTGAGGAACACCTACACACAGGAAGAAACGAAAACATTTTACCGTTATACGATACGGCTTGCATGCGATTGGTCAAGTACGAATAAATAAGATTTTTGGTTGTGTCAGAAAAATTGAAATAAGTCGTCAGTTTATCACAGAGAAAGCTAGAGTTAACGCAATCAAATGCTTTGAAAAAGTCAAGTAGGGTTATCAAAGTTGTGTAATTTATAGTCTAAATCTTGTCTTATATCTTCAGAAACTTTTAAGAGGGCTGAGATGTAGCTGTATCCAGATCTAAATCCCGACTGGAGAGGGTTAAGAAGACGTGTATCTTCAATATAATTTTTGATCTGGTTACTTAAGATATTTTCAAAAGCCTTAGATAAAAAAGGAAGGATAGCTATTGGTCTGTATTCCATTTTCTTTCCTCGTTTGGGGATGGGTATTACTTTAGATTTCTTCCAGGAAGTGGGATAGATGGAGGTCATTACGATGGTGTTGAAAATGTGGGTTATGTGAGGAAGTATAAAAGGAAGAAAGATTTTTAAACAGTCTGGGTGTATGTTGTCAAGTCCAGTCGATTTGGATTTAATAGAAAATATTGATTTACCTACTTGATATTAATTGTAATTACAAAGATTTCGTGTTGCATGATATCTGTTTTCGTTCTGTAATACTGTAATTATTTTGTTTTAAATTTTACACCGGTAAATATAAATCTGTTCGAACAAGTGATTTCAGTTCCATATCATTGCTCCATTGTGAATATCAAGTGAATTTAAAAAAAAAAATGTTGGCTATCAACAAACGTAAGTTAATCTTTCCTTGTAATTTGTGTCCATAATTTACGAGATCCTGTTCTGTATCTGTATCTCCTAATTGCATATTCCAACCGGCATTTGACTACGGTGGAGCAAGAATTCTTTGACGAGAATTACACTCGGTTCCTAGAGGCAGAAGAGGACGGAGTTCACCACAATTAATTAGAAGATGACATTGACAATGAGGGAGATTTTTCAGAAGCTGATGAACCAAATTATGAGCCAAATACAGCTTTGTTGGATACTCGCGTCACGAAAGCTGGTTTGGACATGGAAGAAAAATGGAGGCTGAAAGACAGCAGCATCAAAGCAACCGACATCTTTCGAAAGATTCTAGCAAATACGATGTTTGATGACAAAGAACTAGAGCGTTTAGTCTTCAAACTGATAAAATGGATGCATTTAGCTTTATAAGATACATATTTTATGAATGATATGTCCATTTACATATAATTGTTTTTATCGCTTTACTAGGTACATATTGGAATTTGTTTCAGAAGAATCTAGTTGAGTTCTACAAACCATCAAAAGAGCTTATACAGTTGATGAACAATTTGTCGGCTCAAGAGGAAGATGCCCTTTCAAAATGTTTATATCAAACAAGCCTGGAAAATATGGAATAGAAATTTGTAGATAGTTGACGCCAGCAACCATCTGATAATTGTTCCACTGGTATATCTCAGCCACTTGTAATGCGATTGGGTGGAAGATATTTAGGTAAAGTTTTCTTAAAATTTTTGTTGTAATAAAGGCTATAAAAAGCTACCTTTAATCTATTTAGGGAAAGGTTATAACATAACAACAGATAACTTTTTTACATCAGTATCATAAGCATTGGAACCAATGAGCAAAAATACAACAACTGTTGTTACTATAAAGTCCAATAAGCCGCAATTCCCAAAGTAGTTTACACCTTCGGATACATTTTTCAAGCAATCGAGTTACGCATTTTTGACACAATTTTGTTATTCAAGGTGTATGCAGTTATTTAGTTACGCAAGTCATACAACGGCTCATCTTGAGGAAAAAATTGATAAGGTAACTAGAAAACCGACTGTCATTATGAACTATAACTGAACAAAAGGGGAAGTTGACACTTTCGACCGTATGGGCTACAGTTTAAATCTGCAAGAAGAAGAGTAATCGGTGGCCAGTTACCTTATTTTACAATCTTTTGGATTATGCAGGAGTTGCATCTTACAGGATAACGTTTGATGTCTGTCAGCCCAATTGCTATACCACCAAGAAGAGATCGGAAACGAGGAAAAAGTTTGTACAGGAGTTGGCTTTAGAGCTTGCTGATAGCCATATAAGAAATCGTATAGCTAAACCAACTCTTCAAATAAATGTTAAAATTGCTATGAAACTAATATATTGAGAAATCGAATCCCTAGAAACAGTACCGAAAATAAATAATATAAAGCAACTCTGTGATTCCTGCAAAAAAGAAATAAAAGATAACAAAACTACGGCTGTCTGCGATCTATGCTATGATACAGCTTGCAATAAACATTATGCAAGGGCTTGCGAGAAATGTTTTGGTTAAAAAACTGCACCGGATGCTCTGGAAACCGAAGAAGATGATAATTTTGATGAAGATTCACTTCCGTCAAATTCAGCAGGTTCACCAGCAAAGCACCAAAAAAGAGAGATACCACGTAATTTCAAGAATTTCTTTTTATGTACATTATGTACATATGTATATATTTTCCTAATAAAAAAATGTATTCAGTTTATAAAAGTTTTTTTTTTGTTTTAAATAAACAAATCTATTTTTATTTGATACTTTCTAAGGAATTTATAGGAAAATCCTTCATTGGCACTCAGTGCCCAAGTACACTAAAAGTAGATATTTGTAAGTACACGGGTCTAAGATTTAACAAAATTTTTTAACATATGTACGTACATTATATAAAAAAAAACCACTTAACTCGTTTAAAGTCTTCTTATATATTTATTTTTTTTTAAATTTCTTTAATTGACAGTGTACACCATAAACAAATCAGTTAAAAGTTATTAAAATCATTATTGTGAAGATATCCGTGTAAGCCACACCTTAAGATTGTTTTTTTAATTAAAGATGGGAACCGTTTAAAAAAAGACCAAACTAATTTGATTATGCAGAAATGAACTTTTTATATTTAATTCAAAAAACAAATTCAAAAATTCCATTTGGACTCATATAATTAATTTGGTTCTTAAGATATTTTGGATATTATTTTATATAATCTTATTTTTAATATTGCAGCTGCATTTCAAAATATTATTACTTTTGCCTCAGACAACAAAAAAACTGAAATTATCTCTTTTGTTTACCAATTTAGGGGAACTCATATTATTATTAGTTTTATTCTTAAATAGAAAATCTAATTTCTTTTTTAAAAACAAAAACAATTTTATGATGACAAATTTCAAACATGCTTATAATTAATTGACCGTGAAATTTTTCAGACCCCTTTTTGTTACCATCACCTGCGTTTTTTAAGTAGACATACTTAGATAAGAAGACACGTTTGTATTTTTTTACTTAGAAGGATTAATTTTTATCGTGTTTTAATATTTCTTCCTTTCTGAAAATCGAATTTTTCAACGCAGATGTGCTCTATCTTTTACTTTTAACATTGGGTAGGCTATGTGTGTCTAACCTGGGGTAAATCCTCCTCCTCTTCGTATGTTTTCTCCGTTTTCTTCGGTCAAAATGGTAATAAATTAAGTATCCTAGCTGAAGCTATTTATCTAAATGCTGATGTTTTTTCTTCGAATAAACAAACAAACAAACTGAAAATCAACCTCTTCGTCTTCGCCTTCCTTCTTTTCCACTTTTTTTCGGATAAGATTGACTTCCCAATTCCAGTATGATGCTCGTTTTATTAATAGTCATGCTGTTTTCGATATAGGTACGAGTATCTACGGATTTGGATTTTCTTAAGTCTATATAGGGAGATAAAGCAGCTCTTCGCATGTTTAACAACCCCACATATAGCCGCATCTGGATTAAGGACAAGAAGTGGAGTGCCTCATCATATAAGAACGTTCTAATAGATACGATTTCCATTTCGTGTTCATGTCTGATCACCCATCGAACTCTTGTCTTGGATAGGTAGGTAGGTAAATCCGTGGCACAGCTTCGTCGCCGCCGACCGTGCCTCCATCACGCTCTGCTGCATCCTCCTGTGCACATCATTCATAAAGTTTTAACACACAACACAAATACAATATTTTGTTTTATAGATTCTTATGTATCTTTGTATCTATGTGAATGACGCACAGTGAGTAATATCTTTAAGATACACAAAACATAAAAACGAGATTTTCTACAATCAATCGTTTAATCTCGGGGGCTTAATATACGAGTACAAAAACTGACGTCTATGGCTTCTTATAAGAATCGACGTTCGTCAAAGGTAGCGATTATGATAGTGGAGCTGTGCCTGGAAAGAGACGAAAGAGAGGGACATGTCTATATATTTCCCTGGTGTTGCTGTGCATCCGTACCGGCTAAGTGCACTTCTCAATATCGCCGACACCGCTACTGCCGCCAGCCGGATTGAGCAAGCAGCACAACGCATGCAATGGATATTATGACAGGCGTTGAGACAACCTTGGAGCAAGTGTGCGCACGTATAGCTACTTATCATAAATTCAGGCTCTACGTTTGTCTACACAGCGCAGTGTTTTTCCCGCATGTGGTGTGTTGATCTATTATCGTTCTGATGGCTATGGGCTTCTTTGTTTTTGGGGATGTTAAGTTAAGTAGGGATATCTTTTCTTCAATATAAAATGTCGAAATGTGGAAGTAATTTGGAACCCATTTCGACATCAACATCGACACTAATCCAAAGATGCAACTGTTTTATAATTTCTCTCTTGTTATACGACTTGCCTGGCACCATCACTGATGCCACTGATGGCACTCATGGCATCAGTCAATTGAATGTTTTTTTGAGGGACTTAAATGGTTAATTATGTTCTTGTTATTCTATCGACGAGTACATTTACAGAGCATCATAGTAAATGAGGAGGGAGATTGGGGAAAAGGAGTGAATTTTGATAGAAAAGATGAGTTGATGTATATCTTAAAGTCTTGTCGAGAGGCATCAAACGTGAAGGGATTAGAGGCTATGTTCATTGTCGCATTAAGACAGATAAGTCAAAGTAATAGATGAGACTTAAAGAAGTACATAAATAAAAGATTAATTGACTTAGCTTCTGATATAGCCACTCACTTCTGTTTGTAACAAATGATAACAGAAATAGAAACATCTATTAGACCATAATATGGAAGTGGCAGATGTTAAGGACAATGTTTAATGAAATGATTTCATTTATTTATTTTTGTTTTCTATAAAAGCACTTAGTAGCTGTTAAAATGTATGAAAGACCAGTATAAGAGACTTTTCATCCATAAATAAATGTCAAGTAAGAAAAATGAGAAAAAACAGAACACACTTTTAATGAAATCGGTATTAATGACCAATTCGCGAAGATATACATTATTATTGAATTCTAGCCCTAACTCCCAAAACTGTCCAACTGAGGCTTTAAGAATCTTAGATGTCAAAAATATTTTTGTAATGTTGCTAAGATAAATTCCTTAGTTTAGTCTGTTAGTTCAGGTTTTGTTTGGTAGCATTCTGGAAAAAACCCAACCCCAAATTAACACCCACCATCTCTGTATCGATTTCAAAGCCGCGTATGACAGCATTTACACGTACAAAATGTAAACAGCCATGACTAGTTTTGGCATCCCTGTGAAAATAGTTTGTTTGTACAGGACGATCATGGAGAATTCGCCATGTTTCATATAGATTGGATAAAACTTAACTAAACCTTTCGGATTCAAAAAGACTTTAGATAAGGTGATGCGCTGTCATGCGATTACTTTAACATCTACTTTTAAAAGAAAAGTACAGAGTCGACAGACGTAACTTTGAGTTGGTTAAGGACATCGTCAACCTATGCTTCGCTATGAACGCAGAAAACAACACCAGCACTGAAATAAACGAAGAATTACTCTTGCTAACCGCTGTTTCTTTAAGCTACGAAAGCAATTGAGTAGCAAAGCTCTGTAATATATAAAATTTAATTCATGTCTGTAGCGTTTTTGGTTCGTAAGATATTTAGGGTTAACCAAAATGTTTACCTTTTTTTCAAGCTGCCATAGTAAAAAAACACCCACACAATTTTCTTGCGAGCCCTTTCTGCATCTCTTTGCTTTATTATCTGTATAACAAAATTTATTTGAAATCGATATCTCTTCTGGTTCTTGAGCTATGGACAACGAAAAAAAGGGACCTTGAAACGTCGAGAAATGTCAAAATTTTCAATTTGACAAATTGGACCCATTACAATAACTTCCTATGGGAAGTTAAAAATGTAGAATGACAGTATTCATTGAGTTAACGTAAAAAATAATGAAGAAGAATAAATTGCACTGTACATAAATTTGGTATTACTAAATTACAGTTTTACATAAAATACCATGACTACAATTTTTAAACACTGTTTAGCTTACAAATTTATATGTAAAATTATAAATACGTATAAATTACTATTTTACAGTGACAAATCTATAATTACCTACAATTAACTGAGTACATAGATTTCATAAAATATAAATATAAAATTGACATGTGTTTACCAACATCAACTAAATACCAATTATGTTTAACATCACCTGCTTTAAATTTTAAGGTATTTATAAGACTCTTTTTATTTACCCCACATACAAAACCATATAACTATGTACCTACCTGATATAGATAAAACCCCAATTTTAAAAGTTCTTATGGTATTTATAAGTCTAAAATATGAACTCCACCCCTTTTTACCAACCCACCAATTCTACAAAAAAGGATACCTAATATCAAAATCATCACCAAAAATAGAAAACCTTTAAGTCCTTTATTTTCCCACTCAATGATACATTTTTAATGAATAGAAAAAGACACATATTTACGTCTGCATCAGAACAGGACCCTCTAATTACACATCCTTTTGTAAAACGTTCGTTGTCCTTTTTTGTTTTCTATTGTTCCTCTTTAATATGATGCGTCATCAAAGAACCTATAAATGGGGTAAAGTCTTTGTAATTAACTTTTCAATTCATAAATTCAAAAAAAGGGAAAACAAAATAAAAAAACTTTCTCATAGTAAACAAACAAAAATAATAAAATATTAAAAAAGGTTATAGACAACAAGACACGAACAAAATGTTGTTGTATTCCCATCCCAGCTAAAACCCATAGTCCATTGAGTCCTTAAAATTAATGTCTAGCTAAGCTATCATCGACATGAATTAATAAGTTCCCCGAAAAAAATAAACAGTAGATATCGAAGAGTTCCTCCCCGAAAAATAACCACCATCATCATCGTCAGCAGTGGCCAGACCCTCTCTCCTAATATCTGGAATCTAAAGACAATTTAAAATTTAATTAACTATGTTGTATAACCGAATATGGTTGGTTTGGTTCTAATGGCTCATGAAAACGCTATCAACGGGACACGCAATGGGTATTTTCTTCGAATGTCAATTCCCGTCCATCTTCAATCAATCTTCTCAAAACAAAAAATTAAAATGACCAAAACTGCCCATTAATTGTGGACACGGAATCAAACTTGAAAAACACAAAAAACAAAAGTTAGGAGAAAGGTATTTCTTCTTCTTCTGGAATCTGTTTCACTTGCAGCAACATTGCGTTAGGAATAACTAAAAAAATCATCTATATTATGACCATTAGTCGAGAAGTCCAGTCTAGAGACTTAAAATTAGAAGAAGAAAGATTGGAAGTTGCATGAGTTTAATTTTATCATTTTCAGATCACACACGCAACGCAGCTGGATCCTTCTAAGCCTGGGAGTGATTTTTATTTCGGACTTCTTAGGTTTGATTTTTCGTTGATATTTTGATTGACTTGGAATGATGAAATAATTAAGATCGAACATGGCAAGGTATATTATTAGACCTATAAGAAAATTGGTAGATTAGACAACATTGTTCATTGATCATAGGGGCAGATGTATGCTCAAATGTTTGTAAAATGTCAATCACAATTAATTTTGAGTGATATGGGTTTTTGGAAAATAGGATTTCTTTCTTCCCTAAATATTTTCTTAATTTGACTATGGAAAGAAGTCTTCAATTGGATATTTATTCAAATTCACTCATATAAATGACAATTTAGAAAGTTGAGGTTGCAGCAAGAGTCTTTAGAGGCTTGAGGGTTTTCTATATATGAAAGATAACATTTGTATATGTTTGGAAAACAAAATATAAATTGATTAGTGCCCACCCTTGAGTTAGAAATTTTTAATGGTTTTGATTGATAATTATTTGGGATTGATATTTAAATGGGTATAAGATTATCATTTAACGCCCAAGATGATTTTTTCCAAAATTTAACAAATACAATGAAGGTAGAAGACCATCAGGACTTTGAGCAGTTGAAGAGGTCATCTAGTGGTTTAAATTCATTTTATTCATTTACATTATTATGTATGTAAGATACAATATCTTATAAATTAGTTAGAAGTCAATATTAGAGATTGGTAGAGCAAAGCAAAATTTTGTTGAAAAAAAGCTAATAACAGTAAATGTTATTTGAAAAATAAACTGTTAGAGCATTTTTAATTCTTATTGCGTTTTAGATATCCCTAATAGCGCCAATGAAAAAGTTCCACATTTGGACTGTCCTTATAAAAAATTGTCGTTCGGATGTTAAACATGTATAGCGAGTATGAATCAATTGACGAAATCTTCTGAAGGTAAAAGGGAAATAGATTTTGTCAAAACAGTATTGTTATATGTACGTTGGTAGCAAGAAATTTTAAAGTTTAAGGTAATTTTCAAAGGACATGGCTAGCAGCAGGCGAGCAAAATTGAATACACTGCCATATCTTTGTGTACTTTAATCACAACCTTATATTAAGATTGGTGTTAAAAAAGTCTTCGCAATCAACATGCGTGTGTTTACTGGTAAAAAATAATGGGTTACACATAAAGTACGCAGGGCACCGTTAAAAGTAAAATAAATTAGGTGGTGCAACAGTCCGTTGAGAACTAGGGCCTAGCCACTTACAACTCTCAACCATTCCTTTGTGCGAGTAATGTTGCCAGGGTTGAAAGCGACCTAAAGTTTAACTCGAAGCACTTTTCATGACAAGAATTACTCTTAGAAAAATTGTCAATTCCTCGCATGAGTCGTTACCCGTGAAAAAGGACCTCTTTTTTGAATTCATTTTTATTAATTTATTCTTAAACCTTTAAAGTGGACAAAAATGTATAAAACCATGAAGTTGTCAATTCTGTTGATTCTAGCCACGCTGCATTGGACCTCGTTGGAATAGTAATGCCCGTAAGAAGATTCGGCTGTTCGATATAAGCCGTTACAGCGTCGTAAACACTGAAGCCCGAACACCCGAAACTTATCCATCTGGGAAGAAGGAACGCTGAACCACAAACTAAAAGAAATACATTGCGAACATTACAATGTCAGTATGGGTGTGAACGCAATACGGTATGGCTTGTAAGATTTTCATTGAATAAAAAGTTGTAAGCATAGTTAATTTGGCTGAGAATAGTAACGTCGACCATAGTTATAGCCGGTACGCCAATGCCAGTGTGGGCGTCAGGCCCATACTGACTGGCGTAATGTACAATCCTTTTAGCAGGAAAGTCGATACATTATTGTTATGTCCCTTATACTCACACTGTTGACAGCAATCCAATAAGGGTATCGATTATCACGCCATAAATTATTGCGGGAAAATCTAGTAGCATTGCGCCATCTCCGATATAGTATAGGGATGAATGCAATGCTGTCTCGTCAAACGTACTATGCGCCCTTGTGTTAGTAGCAAAGATTGTGGTACCATACAGTGTAGTACATAATCCCATACTTATAGGAGTTTTTGCAAGACAATGTAGGAATATCACCGATACTTTTTTAGTCTGTAACTCAAGGCTATACTAGCATTGTCATAAATGCCATACACTTCTTTACGTGCACAGGACAACCATAAACGATCATCGGCCATATGAGGGCCATATAGCAAATTACCTTCACTCTGGGGTCACTGCTGTAAAACAGCCGTTTCGTCAGAACGAAAGCTCCTCTTGTCCTGGTGAGAGCAGCATTTTCGTGTCTGTCGAAATATAAATACTGATCTAACCAAATACCTAGGTACTTCACTTCATTTCAACGCACTAACCATCATTCACTGGTACTTGACGCAGGGCACCATTAACTTTGCCTATAAATCCATTTATATGGTTGTTCCATTTTACAGAGCGGTTTAAGTTTACGCCGAGATTATTTGCAGTTTCTGCAAATTAAATGAGGCCATAACTTAACAAAAATCGAAGGAAAGTAAGAGAGATCAATAATATTTTTAGAAATAAATACGCATTTTGATTTTTAAGGTTTGAAAGAAAATACCATTTATGTTAGACCAGTTTGAAATTTTGTCAAGGTCTTGCTCAATGACTTCAAGAAGACAACTGAAGTAAAGTTCAAAGTCATTGGTATACAGGTAAGAGTTTTTGATCAAACTTGGATGTTTTTTGACATAGATAAAGAATAGTAAAGGACACAATAGAGACCCTAGAGAAACACCGGAGTAAAACACTAGACAAACAGTCAGCAATTTGAACTGATGGTTTTCTGTTGGTCAAATATTAATATTCAACCTTAGAGGAACTTGTTTTTTTTTTTTCAAACCGGAATGACATAGTTGACAGCGTAGAAAACCTTAGAAAAATAAAGCAACATCGTCTTTATACAGTGCCTGTCTTATTGTGCAACATATCACTCAACAGTATTATAGACTTCAAAACTAAAATTTGAGCACCCTCTGATTCGTACAGAATAACGCAACCCGTAAAATCGATTCTGTGCTCACCACTTTCCCAAACCGTTTTAATATCCGGCTTGACTATATCAATTACCGCCTTAGAGCGATTTGATCTCTTTGGGTTTTATAGTTATAGGGTTTAACTAGTTTAGTTAAAGCATCATCTAAGTTTATTGGAAAACACGAAATATTTATGGTTTTATTTTGATAGTTATAAATCGAAAGCACCACTACCTGTCATCGAAATTTTCCATGACTAATTTTCACATTTGAAGCATACTCGTGTATGCATTTATTTCAATTCGAATCCAACAAAAAGTTACTTCTTTCACATTCAAAGCAAAGAAAACCATTATCACCACATTTAATATCACCGAGACGCTCAATCATAACCTTAAGCTTTTTAACCTTTTATATTATCAAGTAGTGAACAAATTTTATTACAAAAATCAATTTTTCCAAAGTCCCTTTCCATCCTTTAAATTCTTTGCTTAATTTAAAATCGAAAACAAAAAATATTTACCTTCTTCGATCCTTTTGAATCATAATTCTGCCACATATTGGCTATCCATCATTTCATCATAGGATCCTCCTCCTTGAACCTATACCTGATACCTTTTGTCAAGCAATTAAGGATCAAAAGCTCAATAAATTAATTCACTATCGGGACGAGAAGTGTGTTTATTTATCCCGTACAAGTTCGTCACTCTTATGAGGTGCCACTAGAGGTGGCATAACTTATACAATTTTTTTCTTTCCACTATATACCTTTCGAAAAAATATCACTTCAAAAAAGTCAATTGACTTTTATCTTGAGTTGGGCAAAGAAATGAAAAACCCTCTGAGTTATATAAAAAATAAGGGTGAAGTCGATGGATGATGATGATGATGCACAGCGAGCCTTATTAGAGATTCCACCATTCATTCATACATACATACTTTTTCTATAGATATACGAGTATATGTACATCTTGAATGATGTTCTTAAATGATTCTCAAAACTTATATACCATCATTTCTTAGAATTACAATTTTTTCTTCTAATGGTAGTTGAATATATTAACTTTTCTTTCATCCGCATATACCTAAACCCTCGAATAGTTGAATTTGACATCCGTGAGGAATTGGCGGAGGGGTTAAGGACGATAGATGGCGGGCACACCGGCAGCAATGACGAGCGGTATATCTTTTTCTTAAAAGTTTTTTTTTCTAAGCTAATTCTATTTGCAGGGTGCTCCTGATGGTTGAAGGACTTGAGTGTGTCAAGGATATCGTCGTCATCGTAGTCGTCTTCGTCGTTGTCGTCGTCGTTCGCCGCCGCCATATCGTGTGAGGGCACATACGTTATACACATTTAAGTGGATAAGTTTGATGATGGAATAAATTGTGTGAGCGCTAGGTAGCGAGGTACGAGTTTAGGTACACTTGGTCCTCTGCTCGTGCTCATATTATATACATCACATAAGTTTATATATTTTATATTAGACTTTCGCACATAACTTTCCAGCACCCAGCGAGTGATATATTTAAGGACTTTTTAAAGAGACTTCAAACGTAGGTTGGGTATAGCAAAAAGGTATTGAGCTTGAAGAAATGCATTTAAATCGAAAGAGAAATGAGATCAAAGGAATTAATGAATTTATATTTGAAAGGTATTTTAAAAATTTTGATTTTATTACCACAGTTTTATAAATGATTCTACGTCTGTTTGACACACGTCAAAGAAATAAGAACATAAGGAGGACGACGACGGTTACAAACGGAGGAAGTATGAAATCTTTTATACAAATATTTTGAAAGATTTAAGAATTATTGTTGCCTAATGGCGATAATTATTGTCGTCAAGTAGGTATAATTTAGTATTTTAAAATAAGGGAGAATGTCCAGAAACACGTGCGAAGAATCCTTTGGTTTGGGTAAATAGTCATATTAGATGAAACTCACGACTCTTCCTTTTTTGAGGGTAAGACTATTTTACACATTCATACCCACAGAACTTACCGAACAGAAGTGAGGTACAAGTACGTAGCTATATTAGAAAATTATCATACCCGGTGCTGCTTCGTTCCAGAGATACCTTTTGTATCGGATATGAAGGTTAAGTTTTTGAAAAAAGACCCTTCATTAATGCAAAAACGTGCTTCTACATTATGGAGTCGATTGTCTAAAAACTTTATAAACTTAACCTAGCGTCAAATTTACGCAAATCTAAAATCAAAACCACTTACCAGCCTTCAAATATTTTTGTAGTAAAAAGGCTTTCATGTTATGTTGTTGTCATTTTACATTAAATTTTAGTTTTTAACTTTGTACAGGCTCAGATAGCAGAAATAATTTAATAACAGTGTGATATTACAGGTGAAACAAAATTAAAGTATTTTATAAAACAACATCAACTCAATAGTGTGATTGTGAAAGATCGTTAACAGTACATCACTTAATTACAATATCAAATAATAGAAGTCAGTAAATTAAGTTTCTTATAACAGAAGAAAGAAAGTTATGGTATGAAACTGAAGAAATTACAATTACAGAAATAGTTAAGTTTAAAAATCTAATATTATAAAACCGATTTTTAGTCGAAATCAAATTTTTACCAAATCTAGTAGCATTAATTAAATTTTTACAAATTGGATGAATGAAATTAATTTGAGAGATATCAAGAACCGAACATCAATTTTTACCAAATTTGCGTACTGTTTTTTGCAGATTTTATTTTATGAAATGCCGATATGTCTTGTTTAAAAGTTTGTATTTGCTCGTGTTTATTCTAAAGATAATAATAATAATTTTTAATACCAACAATATTTTGCATTTGATGAAATAGTTGGATTTCAAAATCGTATATCATTCACGAGATATAGAAAACCGAACATCAATTTTTACCAATTTTGCGTTCTGGTTTTTGTAAATTTTATTTTTTATGAAAAAACTGACTGTTGGATTTTTATAAGAAATTTACTGAATCTTGACAACAATATTAACTGAACTATAAAATTAGTTTAAAGCCATAATCTCAAATTTTTGAAAAGATATTTGAGTCGAAAAACAATTCTTAGCAACTTTTATTAATTTGTTTAAAGTTCCAGATGTTAAAAACGTTATTTTTGGTTGCACAAAATTGTTTGTAATTTGTTTCACTTTTTTTGATTTATAAAAAAAATTTAATGGATTTTTTTTCCAAAAATATTCTTGTTTGAAAACGTTACAATATATAATTTAAAATGTAATTCAAGTCTCTAGCGTTATTGGTTCGTGAGCTGTAAATTCTGTGCATCGAAATTCTGAGTTTTAATATTCTAGTCGGTCAAAATTCTCAAATTCTGGATTTCAAAATTCTATAAAATTTTGAATTAGAAATTTCGTTCTGATAATGGAAAACAGTGTTTAAATCTATTTATTATATTTACGCCAAAATTCTGTATGGACAAAATATTGAATGTCAACCATTCGAATAACTTTCCGTTTTTCGTCAAATAAAACGTTGTTTGCTTAAGGTTCATTCTTTTATGTTGGATTAGGTTAGGTTAGGTTATAGTGGCTGTCCAAGACACACTTAGGCCAGTTTAATGGATCTTTGTGATACCACATGAAATCTAAAGCTCTGGGTATCCCTGACGTTCGTTGTGGTGAATTTTGCGATAAGATCTTGGCCTACAAGTTGGCTTGAATTTTTGAAATTTTTTCCCACAGAATGCAAAATAAGTTAGTGTGCATCTTAAAATTCATCTTAAAAGTCTCCAAGCTGCTGTTGTGGCTTTTCTTACCCCACTTCATGTTCTTCTGTAGGAATCTTTCTTTTCTTAGCATCTGATAAGAGAGTAGTTTGCATTAATAAATGTCACACAAACATTCAATATTTGAAAAAATGTAAATAATGTTTGTGCGTATAAATTGCAAGTGGAAGTAGAATATCACACAGAATTTAGATCAGACAAAATTCTCAAAAACAGTATTTTGACCCGCTGCCTAAAATCGCAGACTCAATAACAGTCTTAAATAACATTCTTTTATATAAATATTACTAAATTTTGGTTAAGGGTATTAAACATTTTTCAACTATTACAGTACAAAATGTTAATTGTCATTAAATCACTTCATCAGATATAATATTCTTGTTAGACACAGTAAAACAAAATAATATTCAAGTTTATTTTATCAAAAGTCACGTTAATATATCTTGTATTGTACAGGGTTTTTTTAAACAGCAAACGACGCCATATTTCTTGCCGCTCTTTTAACTTTTCTCTTCAGCAAGGTTTGCCATTTCATGATGGAAAGATATACCAGCCAACAACAAGCCGACATTTTTAGAATACTACTCGGAGTCAGTGGCCTCAACGTCAAAAGAGTTACATCCAATTTATGGTCGTCACAATCGTCCTAGCAGATTAACAATTGAGCGTCTAGTGAACAAATTTAAATCCACAGGCACAGTACAAAATATTCCCGTGGCAGTGAGACAAACCTATGCCCGTTGTATGGAGAATATTGCTGCCACTGAAGCTTCAGTTGCAGAAAGCCCAATGTGTCTCTCACACGTTCGTTCTCAATCGTTGGGCATCCCTTTGGCGTTCGCTGTGATGAATTTTGCGAAAAGATCTTGGCCTTCATCCTATTAAGGTTAAATTGAACTAAAGCCGCTTGACCACCAGAAACGTCATATGTTCGACCACCACTTGAAAATGATTCAGATTTTCATCGAAAAATCATCTTCAGCGATGAAGCTCATTTCTGGCTGAATGGCTTCGTCAATAAACAAAATATGAGGTATTGGTTAGGCAAAAATCCACACGTACTCCATTAGTCATCATTGCAACCCGAAAAAAATAAGGGTGATATGGTTCCAATAGGACGGCACCACAACCCACACATCAAATGTCGTAATCGATTTATTGGAAACCAAGTTTAGAGAACGTGTTATCTCACAAAATAGTCCAGTCGCTTGGTCTTTTTAAGTGTCTGTCCATAATTAAAACGGACACACTCAGGCCAGTTTAATGGCCAATTGTGATACCACATGAATCTTGAGGCTTCCTCCTAAGCTCAATGGAACCAGGTTAAGTCCCTTACAAATCGTGAGAGGCTGATTATGCTGATATGATTTAGATTGAGAAAAATTGTCCTATAGGTAATTCTTTCATTTTTGAGCTAGAGCAGGGCATGTACAGAAAGGTGAAGAACTGTTTCCTCCTCTTTCTCGTCCATACAGCTTCTGCAAAAGTTATTTGAGAATACGCCTAATCGTGTGGCGTGCTTTAATATTAGACAGTGTCCGGCTATGACACTTATCCCCTGGGGCTACAGTGGAAAAATTGTATTCAGCGTCTTGACTACTGCAAGCGTGCCCGTGGTGGCCCCGAAAGTACTTTTATAGGAATAAAGAATTTGATTGATATCCAAAACCGTTTTTGTTTTTATTTTAATGTTTGGAGCGCTCTTATTGAAAACCCCGATACATGATACCAAATTTACTGACTTACTTAAGGTAGCACTCTAGTCCTCTTGTTAGGCCTCACCTAACAAACTCCTCCATCTAGCTCGGTCCTTAGCTAGATGTCTCTAGTTGCCCGCTGCAAGTTGGGCTCACTTTCCACTTGTGCACTCTACCTGATCAGCGGTCTTCCTCTACTGTGCTATTTTGTGGGCGTGAATTCGAAAACTTTCCGGGCTGAAGCATTCGTTTCCATGTGCTCTACACGACCCAGCAATATTAGCCGTTTGATTTGTATCCTCCTGGCTAAGTCTACGTTGCTGTACAGCCTTTTTTATATTCATACGACGGACATCTTTCTAAAAATCTTTTATTTCGACTCTAGGGACCTTGAAACGTCGAGAAATGTCAAAATTTTCAATTTGACAAATCGGACCCATTACAATAACTTTCTATGGGAAGTTAAAAAAACTACATACGTCGTAAAATTGGGTAAAACCCACGTCTACAAAAACATATTTAAGGTTCTTGGACAATATCCAAAGAAAAATTTTTAAAATGATTTATAACATCATTAATTCAGTTAAGCCTTTCGAAAATCCTCCTTTTTAAACCGTTTGTAATGAATTGTGTTTAGTGAAATATCAACAGTTGCATTCATCCCATTAAAAAGTTTAATTATAACACTTGTTATTAAACTATTTCCCATTACTGACAACAGAACTCGCACACAGGAATGGTTGAGAGTTGTAAGTCACTAGACTCTAGTTCTCAACGGACTGTTGAGCCACCCAATTTATTTTATTTATACTAATTTAACTATTTAGCTATTTAACTCTTAACCCCATTTTTTCGCACTAATTTTAGATTAGTTTTATTAACTTATAAAAATAGTAATAAGTTCAAACATTCTTTGCTTATTTTAACAAAAAGTCTATTGGTTTGGAATAAAAGCCGTCTACCAGACTGACATACTTTAAATTTGTATTTAAATTTTGATTATTAATTAACATAGATATACATATTTTTCTTTCTTGTTTAAAAAATTTTCGATTGCAATGCAATTTCGATATTTTAATGCTTTTCTAGTAAAATTAAAAAGTACTTCCCAGCCACATGATCCATTTAAAATTGTTAGCACTTCCTCTAACTCCAATGACTGAACTCCAAAACACTGCACTCGAAATTCCTTTAAAACGGGACAGACTGCCATAAAATGAAACACATCTTCTCTTTCATAACGGTAGCATAAGGTACATATAATTGATAACTCTATTCGGTGTGGTATGAAATTGAGGTTCAATAATTCACCCCTTAATCGAAAGATTGTACTTATTATTTCTGTAGAATGGTTAGATAAAAAGTATGTTCTTTCATTTAAGTAGTGGTCCAATATGCTATAATACAACCTGTACTGCGAGTTCTGCGCTTCTTCCATGAATTTATGGTACATTCGGTTTCCTTTTTTCTTAAGCAGTTCATCAAATTTTGGTTTTAGCGATTCCACTTGCTCTTCAAATGTAAATGCCACTCTTGGACATATCCTCCTTCAATCGACAATACGTGCATAAGTACTATTTTTGGTGTTCTCTGCTCATGCATTACTAATACTCGTGTTATGTAGTTGAAATGAAGCTTAAGAGTATTAAAAAACATAGCCTAAATACCAGTCTCCAAATGAATCATATGGTTTGGGGAATAAGCCGGTATTCTAACAAAAATGTTTAATAAAGTAACGTAGAAACTTCTCCACTGTTTCAAACGGTAGGTAACCCCATGCTTGTGCTCCATATAGAAGAATGGTTGTTGCAGTTGCACGAAATATCACTTGCTTTGATGTAACTATGTGAAAAACTCTTCTTATTTATGCAGCTGCCCCAAACATAGCAGATAGTACGCTTTTCATCTGCTAGTTTGCCTTTAACATGTTTTTTCATATTGTAATCCGATGAAATCAACACTCCCAGATATTTATACTCCTTTACGATTGCTGTTTCCTGTCCGTTAAACGCCCACTTCTCCAGCCGTGAATATCTTCCTCCGATACTTCTTAAGATTATCATTTTAGATTTAACCAGGTTGATAGATAGATTCCAGCTCTTACAATAGCTTCCTAATCTGTTGATCATAAGCTGCATGCCTTCAACTGTCTCTGCGAGGAAAACGATGTCATCTGCAAATAATAACCCTGGAATTTTTGTCAGACGAAGCTCAATTTTACCTTTAACAGAATCTGTGAAATCATTTATGTATAAGATAAACAGTAGTGTTCTAAGAACGCACCCTTGCTTTGCTCCTACTGTTGTTTCGAAATCTTCGGAAAGACATTTTCCATCCCAGATTTCAATACATTTATCATTTTTGATGATATCCCTAGCATACATAATTTATATTAAAGTGCTTCTCGTGGCATGGAGTCAAAGGCTGCTTAAAAGTCGACAAAGAAAGCATAAATTTCTTGTTCCTATTTTTGTATATCTCTGCTAAGCTTAACAATGAAAATATTTGGTCAACAGTCGAATAACCTCTCCTGAAGCCAGCTTGGGACTCATGCAAAATATGATTCTTTTCCACCCAATGAGTAAGACTTTCATAGAGAACGGATGAGAATAGTTTAGCGGTTGTGCTCAAAAACGATATACCTCTATAATTAGCTGGATTCTCTAAGTCACCTTTTTTATGAAGTGGATATATAATTGTTTTCAGGAAGTTATCAGGTACTTCAACTTTCTCAAAGATTCTTTTTAATGTTATTACGAGTAGGTTTTTGAACTCCGGTGTAGTTTTTAAAAAACTCATATTTGGATTTGTAAATAACCTCTTCTATCTCAAGCAGTGATATTGGCGAGTCCAACTGTACATCCAATGTAAGAGGCGTTGCGTATAGAATGGCTGGTGAGAATTGTTCTGCGTTGAGCAGCTGCATGAAGTGAGTTTTGAGCTGTTCTGCAAAAAGACTAACTGCAATAGAATTTCTTTTTCTTACAACCACTTTAACAACTGCAAGTTGTGTAATATCAACTTCTTCTTTGCAGCCAGAAAACTTAGACAGTACTTCGGAAAAGGGTTTAATCGCTACTGCACATTATATGAAGAAAATAATCGTTTTTGGGCAGTACTGCGTGAATGTAAAATACCTTACCATGATCTTTAATCCTATGAATTCAAAAATCGATACACAATACTCTAACACAGACAAACTCTCTTTCTCTGACATATTAAAGGCATAACAGTTTGACTTTTTGCTAATTATAAACAAAACGGAAGTTTACTGTTGTGTTATAATTTTGAATGTAAAGAGAAGCCCTCTGTTATCTTACCCTGTAATCATAGAGTGTAGTGTTTTTTATTTCTGACTATTAATTCAGAATATCAGCTCTTTTACACAGTAATGTAGTTTGATCTGCTATCTCCATTTCTAAGATATTAATGTTTACCATGTTTGTCTGTAATTAAGATAATTCACCTCTTTAGTACTGTACTCTATGTCACTTACTTTAAAACACTGTAACTTACTGATATCTTTATATCCTCCTGTAATTTCATGTTCAATGTCATCTCACACTGTAAATGCCTGTTATGTCTGACAGTAATTTGAAATCTCAGCACCTGCACAAGGTAATGTAGTTATAGAGCTATGTCCAACCCTATGATACTAAGATTTAACATATGTGTTTGTAATTAAAAATATGCAAAATACTGCTATCTTTAGTCTTATACTGTAGTTTGGTGGCATCTGTCATATAACACAGTAATAAAAGTGTGCCTGTTAAGTCTGACTGTTATTCAGAATATCAGCATTTATGTACAAAAATATAGTTTTCCTTGCTCTGTAAGACTCTTTGATATCAATATTTAACATGTGTGTCTTTAATTAAGACAATTCAGGTCCTTAGTAATGTAATCTATGTCACTTGCATTTAAACTCTTCAATAAATTACTATCTTTAGTATTCTACTGTAACTTGGTGGCCTCTGTTATCTTACACTGTAATTATGTCTGTTTTGCCTGACAATAATCTCAGCATTTTTTATACAGTAATGTAGTTTTTCTTACTATGTCCAACTCTAGATACTAGGATTTACTACGTCTATCTGTAATTCAGATTATTTAGCTACTTAATACTGTAATATATATAAGTTACTGTAAAAGACTGTAATTTGCTGATATCTTTAGTATTATACTGTAACTTGGTGGCATCTGCCATATTACACTGTAATTAAAGAGTGACTGTAATTCAGGATCGCAGCATTTGTATACAGTTATATAGTTTTAAATGCTCTGTGATACTAAAATTTAACATATGTGTCTGTAATTAGGACAATTCAGGTCCTTAGTGATGTAATCTACGTAACTTACTTTGAAATACTGTAATTTTCTGACATTTTAAGTATTCTATGGTAACATGCTGGTGACTGCCATCTAAAACTCTTATCATTGATTGTCTGCTACCTCTGAAGTCAGTGTTTAACCATTTTCATGATAAATATTGTTAAACACAGATTTTTCTGGTATTGCCAACTTTGTGCTTCATTAATTAATTATCAAGCTATGATTTTTGCATTAAAGAGCAGTGACATTTTCTGTATTTATTTTTCTAAATTGTTACATTGAAATGTTAGTTCAATAAAGTGATTTCTGTAATTTAAGGCAATATTTTACAGTGTTAACATAGGAGCAACATAATTTATCCATTTTAGTACAAATTCCGATTCAAATGATAATGTTCATTTATTTTAAATATTTCACAATACTTATTTCTTCAGAGCTTGTTTTTCAACTTTTCATGATACCTAACTGCAGTTTTAGATAACGTCAATGCCGAATTTTTTATCCAAAGGCAAGAATTTTCATATACAAAAAAAACTACTAACACAAAAATGTTCAAGCTTATACGCATCACTTCAGAACTAAAATATTGTTTAAGATGCAACAACAATAAAACCGAGTTATGATCTCAAGAATTTCATCTTCTTAAAAAAAGTCATTAGAATGAAGGTATAGCTCCCTCCTTGAACCATCAACTGGTATAAATTAAAACCTGAAGACAACCTTTTTTTTTGAAATAAAATTCTTTTCTCGTGAATTACTAAACAAGTACATTTTGAAAAACCACAAGGATTACAAATAAAATCATAAAAAAAAATATACAAAAGTTTTTAGTCATTTGCTTTGAGAATGCGAGGACCGAAAATCACTTATTATTAAAAACGTCATTTCTTTCGATTTCTTTTGCTTTTTGCTTATTCTTGTCTTTCACCTGATTCCAGCTTGGGTTTTAAAATGGGTGGTGAGAGAATGATGGTAATTTAAGCTAAAGTTTTGAAAGGAAAAACAAAATTCCAAGTTAAAACATTTTTTTTTCTTTATGAAAAGAGAGACTCTGTTCATCCAAAAGGAAGAAATCGTCTTCCAAATGACTGACTATTTAACGATTTAAGTGCTTTCCAACATCAGCAACGGTGGCAGCGGCGTTGGCCGCGGCGGTCTGTATGAAACAACCCTAATAAATGTCCACCTTTTGCACTCCATAGCATTTTTATATAGAGGTAACTATACACGGTATATTCTTACCATCATGATGCCGCCGCCATCCGCAATTGTCCTCATTAAAGATGCATCAAGCGCAATTCAATTCCACTTTCATTTCGAAGGATGTTGAGTTTTTAAAATTGTAATAAAAAGAAAAGAGAGAAAAGAATGAAAAAAACAAAATATACAAAAACTATAAGGATATACAGAGAAAGATTTCAAACACTTTCTTCCTTGTTTTTTTTTCCTTGATTTTACTCTTTATCGTCCTTTTCTCTCAACTTTATTCCACTCTCTTGACTGTTAATCGAGATGACTGTAATTTTTATAAAATAGAAAAAAAATCATACCCATTTGGCTATTTAAGGATAACCATGGTCTTAAGATCTTTTATAGGTTAGGCAAGGTATGGAGAGAAAATTGTCTTTACGAATTACTTGAATCGTAAAAATGTTAAATTCATGATCAGTCAAGAAGTTAAAATCAGACACAAGGTATAAGAGGTTAAGCTGGGATGTTTTTTTTCATGACTTTCTTAACAAAAAAATGGTCAAGCAGGTTTCTATTGACCAACAATTGTGTGTTATCTGAGTTAGGCCATTTTATACCAATCAGTTGAAAATGTTTTAGATGTTACCTTTACTCGTTCATTTGTAGAAATTAAATATGGACGATTTATGTAATTCTAACGGATATATACCAGTCAGATTTCGGTTACTATATGATTAACAAGGCATCCCTTGGTTTATTTGATTGCAGCTACACAGAAATAAGTCCTTTTATAGAATTTTTAGAACAACGTCACATCCAAAATTTGCAAACAAATTTAATGGCCGAATTGTTGAAGGAAAAGCCATTCGCCATACACATGCATTTATCAAAATATAGTAATCAAAACAAAAATCACATTATTGTATACAAGCTCATAGTTTTACAGATTTTGTGCTACTCAAAGAAATTGTAACAGTTTATACCAATCACTTCATAATATTTTGAATTCGTCTGTTGCTAACTTACTTACTTGTGGTGGTGCTACAGTCCTGTGTGAACTAGGGCCTCACCCAACAAAGTTCTCCATCTAGTTCGGTCCCTAGCTATGTTTCCAGTTTCGCCCTCCAAGTTGGGTGTGGTCACCTTCCACTTGTGCGCGCCACCTGATTCGCAGTCTTCCTCTACTGCGCTGTCCTGTGGTCGTTGGACTATTTACCCTTCGGGCTAGGTCTACGTCGCTGTACAGCCCGTACAGCTCGTCGTTCCATCTTCTCCTCCACTCCCCTTCGATGCATATGGGACCGTAGATCACACGAAGAACTTTTCTCTCGAACCGACCCAAGGTGCTTTCATCCGCTTTTGTCATAGTCCATGCTTCTGCACCGTATGGACGGGGATGATAAGCGTCTTATAAAGCAACACTTCGATCCCTCGAGAGAGGACTTTACCACTCAATTGCTTTTTTAGGCCAAATAAACAGCGGTTAGCAAGAGTTATTCTGCGTTTGAACTCAGCGCTGGTGTTGTTTTCTGCGTTTACAGCGGAGCCTAGGTAGAGGAAGTCCTTGACTACCTCAAAGTTACGTCTGTCGATGGTGACGTTTTGACCAAGACGTCGTTTTTTTATGTCCTTTCTTGACGACAGCATGTACTTTGCTTTACCCTCATTAACCGTTAAAACCAATTTTGCCGCCTCTGCCTCAATACTCACAAAAGCCCCATTGACATCACGCTGAGTTCTTCCTATTATGTCAATGTCATCAGCATATGTCAGTAATTGGACAGCCTTTTGAAATATAGTGAATCTAGTGTTGACGTGTGAGCTCTGCACTATTCTTTCAAGCACGATGTTAAAAAAATCACATGACAGTGCATCACCTTGTCTTAAACCTTTATGGAGCAGCGTGAATGCGGCCTTGAAATCGATGAAATGATGGTGGGTGTCGATTTGGTGTTCTTGAGTTTTTTTCCCAGGATCTGCCGTGATGTGAATATTTGATCAACTGTGCACTTTCCTGGTCTAAAACCACACTGATAATTACCTATCAGGTTGTTGACGATGGGCTTTAGACGTTCACATATTACGGCAGAAAAGATTTTATAGGCGATTATAAGTAGACTGATTCCTCTATAGTTGGTGCAGTTTAGAGGATCTCTTTTTTCAGGATTGGGCAAACAATACTGAGGTTCCATTCATCGGGCATGCTTTCTTCCGACCGTATCTTACAGATAAGTTGGTGCATGCTCCTAACCAACTTATTTCCAGTTGCTTTAAGGAGCTCGCCATTCAAGCCATCCGCTCCAGCGGCTTTATTAGACTTCAACTTATATATGGCAATCTTTACTTCGTCTAAGTCTATAAGATGGGATTGTTGGCTTTCGTCGTCTATGTTGAATGGATCATCCTGCCTGACAGCGGAATTCAGTTCGTCGTCGCCGTTATACAGTCTGCAGAAGTGGTCCTTACATATCCTCAGCATTGACTGCGGTTCCACTATGATGTTTCCACTTTCGTCTTTGCAGCCTTCGATTTTATGTTTATGTACCTGTGACTTTCGTTTCACCTGTTTACAAAACTTTCGAACTCCATGCCTGCTTTTATACCTCTCAACATCTTCGACCGCACGCTTCTCATGCCCTCTCTTTTTCTTTCTGAGAAGTCGGCGTTCCTCTCCTGTCTTCTGTTCATAGAGCTCATGAGCAGCTCTCGTCCTTTTTTGCAGAGCCACTTTGCGTGCTTGTTGTTTGGCTGCATTTGCCTGCCGACATTCCTCATCATTCCTTGTTGCTGGCTGCTTGAAACCCAGTACATCAGAGGCGGTTTCTCTGATTGCATCTTGGCAATGTTGTCACTGGTTTTTGATACATTGTGTTGGCGGCAGAGAACTTCGAGAGAGGTTACTTGTCACTCGGTCGGAAAAGGATTTGGCGATCTCTGGCGATTGTAACCGTTCGAGGTTGTACCTTCTCCCAGCACCTCCCTGTTTTGCCTTGGGTATTGAAATCCAAAGTGCTACCTTGGTTACAACGAGGTGGTGGTCCGAGTCGATATTAGCTCCTCGGAAAGTTCGTACATCCATGATGCTGGAAGCGTGTCTGGTGTCGAACGCAACATGGTCAATCCGGTTGACGGAAGATTGATCTGGAGAATTCCAAGTTCCTTTGTGGATGTTGAGGTGTGGAAAACGCGTACTGGCTACCATGACGTTTCGCCCCGCCGCAAAATCTATGAGCTTGAATCCGTCGCGTCGTCGGAAGTGTTGTTGTGAAGGCTGTTTTTCCCAATTATTCCACCAAAGATGTCTTCCCTTCTTAGCTTGGCATTAAAATCGCCCAGACCTATTTTAATATCGTTGCTAGGGCACTGCTCATATGTTTTGTCTAAGAGCTCGAAGAATATATCTTTGGTGTTGTCATCTTTCTCTTCTGTAGGGGCGTGCTCGCATATCAGGCTAATTTTGCCGAATTTAGCCTTGATGCGTATGGTCATGATCCGCTCATTGATGCACCTATAGCTCAAGACTTCTTCCCTAAGTCTGGCTCCAATGACAAGGCCTATCCAAATAAGCGCTGTTGGTTTTCGTGGTAGCAGTCACCATAGTAAATATCGAAGTTTTTCATCCTTTTTTTGTCCGGCCCATCCCATCAAATTTTCTGGATGGCGGTGATGTCTGCTTTGTAGCGGTCTAGGGCCTCCGCTTATTCTTCGGCCGCACGTGGTCTGATAAGGGACCTAACATTCCACGTGCATATCCAAAGTTCGTTGTTCTTAATTCGTTTGCGTTGCTTGTCAACAGTAAATCCGTCCGTATCCGAGGCTTGTTGGTGCTTTCATAGTTGCAAGCTTTTACGTGGCCAGGAATTCACCCCGACGGCACAACCACCAACCTGGAGGGCCAGATCCTTAGCATAACTCCAAGTATGGGGAGCCAGATAAAACCGCTCCTAATAGGCCTGGGCTTTGAATAAGTTCTGTTACCGACTTTTTCACAGCGAATAATGATTGGATTAACTTGGTTTCAAAATTTGTAGTTCAGTATAAAACTTGTTTTGATCATATACCTCTTGCCACGTTAACCCTAAAGACCTTAGACCTATCAGCTTATCATCATTCCTTCTCAAAACTTTTGAACGCTTGATCAATATCCACTTAAGGGCAAGTATTGATAAGTCCCTCATTTCAAAGGCTCAACACGCCTACAACAAATGGAAATCAGTTGAAACGGCTCTACACAGTATAGAACGTACAATCGAATATTCCCTCCATCATAAAGAGTACACCTTAGTTGCCTTCTTAGATATAGAAGGTGCATTTAACTATGTCGACACATCTGCAATTGCACGTGTATTGACATCTCTGATGGTTGATAAGTCGATCAGCGAATTGATTAATCAGATGCTGAAAAGCAGGATTATCAATTCAAAACTGGGCGATTTTACTGCACAAAGGGGTGTCAACAGAGGTACAACACAAGGTGGTGTCCTATCCCCTCTAGTCTGGAACTTAGTAATAAATGAATTACTAATTACTCTAGAAAGAGAGGGATACAGAGTGTTTGCTTATGTGGACGATGTTGATATTGCAGTAACGGGTAAACATCCCAATATACTAAAAGAACTCTTAAAAAACGCTTTGAATAAGCAGCCTACAGCCCCGCATTACACACTGGCTATATATCTCGGTCATAAGGCCGATCCTTACTTATGGAGTAGCGGTATGTTGGACGGCGCTAAATATAGCTACAAATCGCGATAAACTCAGCAAAGTCCAACGAACAGCCTGCCTGTGAAAATACATTTCAACAACAAAATCTAAAGTTAAAGTTCAGAGACTTCTTCAGTTAATGGATCTATCGAGTTGTTTTCAAAGGAAATTATATCGTGTATAAGAAATTCTTCACCAGCTTAACATTCTGCATGTATTACAAAACTAAAAAAAGTGGTTTGATAAAGAATGTATGAAAGCCCAAAAAAAAATCATTTGCCCTTTTACAAGCACTACGAAACTGTTATACCGAGGAACTGAGAAAATGGTACGTTGAATCAAACTCCAAGTACTAGCAATTATGCCACTTAAAAAAAGCTAAATTTGAAAATGTTCAAGCAAAATCTTTTTTGGAATTTAGCCAAAGAAATTAATGGATCCAACTTTGTAATTGGTATAAATATGTCTGCAGATCATCTTTCATACCACTTTAAAAACCTGCTCCCAAATCAATCTGATTTGTACTTTGCTTATGCAGAACCACTGGTTATTGAGGAAACTTTGGACAGTGAAATAGACGTAAATGAAATAAAAATCGTACTTCAGAGAGCAAAAGATGGAAAAGCACCAGGCGAAGATGGAGTTTCATATGAATACCTCAAAAATGCAAGAACAGCTTTCATTGATAAGCTAAATCAGCATTTCAACAACTTTCTTTCAACCGGCTTTATTTCCTCCTAGTTGGAAAAATCTGTTATCTGATCGAAACAACGTGGAAATTATCGGGGAATATAATTTATGAATGTTATGGCTAAAATATTTTGCGGTGTTTTAGTGAACACAATAGAAAAGTGGGTTGATAATAGTAGCATTTCAACTGACTTTCAAGCTCGTTTCAGGAAAAACTATTGTACTGTGGATCAGATATTTGGTTAAACGGCAATTATCAAAGCATTCCAATTCAAAAATAAGAAGATTTACGTTTTTTTTTGTTGATTTTAATACAGCTTTCGACCTTGTGAACAAAAATGCACTTTTTTTTAAACTCTCTCAACTCGAAATCTCCTCAAAACTTTTAAATGTATTAAGGAATATGTAACTGGTACAAAAGCAGTGGTTTGGGAGGGGTGTACGTTCTTACAATGCAATGGTTTGATACTAACGCTGGTGATAAACAAGGATGCCCTTTGAGTGCTTTGCTGTTTGCGTTGTTCATTAACGATATTGGCAAATATCTTCCTGGTAGGATTTGGATAGCTGACACTACAATCAATGATCTACTCTATCCAGATGATCTAGTGATTCTTTCAGAGTCACCAGAAAATGTGCAGCTTATGATAAATCGGTTGTCAACATACTGCAACACATGGGGACTTGCAATATTGAAAAATCCAAAATCATGGTATTTACAAGATTTTCTAACAGTTTGGTTATAGAAAGTTAGTGCTTCAATGGCCATCGTCTTGAAATCACTAAAGATTACAATTATTTGGGCGTGAAATTGAACAAAACGATGAATTTCAAAAATCATCTAATTGAAAAAGCGAAGTCTTCGCAAAGCTTGCTGAATATGACATGGAGGAATATTTTCTCAAACCAATATGTATTGCTGTCAGCTAAATACAAAATATTATAATGTGTTGTTGAAACATCTCTTTGTTACACAGCACAAGTTTGGGGAACAGATGAATTCGAAGAAGTAGAAAAGCTCCAAAGAAATTTCGTATAAAAACCTTTTTAATCTGCCAAATGGAACACCTAACTACGCAATTTATTTAAAAACGGGAGTTGCAAAACTGTTTACCAACACCCTTAAGATGCAAGCCGACTACATCTATAAGGTTGCTTCACATTCAGATACTCGTTTGACAAAAAAAATGCTCCTTATAGAAATGCGGAATAAGGATTGCTGGTTTGCAAAATGGCAAAATATTGGGGATAGCTGTGGCGAAGTTTTTCAATTTGATTTGAACCAAAGGAGCAGCTTTACAAGATAATTCAAAAGCACGAAGACTTTGTTCGAGAAAAATTAGTAGCAGAGGCTGAGCAATCTGAGAGCAGAATAATTTACTCACAACTAAATCATAACCTTTTAAGCAATAATTATTTGAAAAACACATTCAGCTATAAAGAAATATCGTTAATATTCTGTAATTCTGTACTCTATGCAACATGAAAGCAACAGTTTAGAATCTGTCTTCATTTGTAGTATACCAGTAGCACTCCATCAGTTTATACCAAAAATGGAATAAACATTTTTAAAAATTAGAAATTGACTTAGAAATTGTTTTACCATTTAAGGTCGGAGATTTGAAAAATGTATCCAATAATAAAACAAAATTATGATTTATTTTTTTATACCAGTCAGCTTATAAAAACGAATAATTTTTCATCGCCAACAAATATATTTTTAAAGATACTGAACGACCATGTGATGAAGAGCTTCTATCACATTTTCATCAACCGATTGGTATAAACTGGTCTAAATGATTAATAATAACCTTTAAACTCCACAGAATTGAGACAATAACTTAATTCTTCCGAACATGCAATGCTGCAATTATTTTAATACGAAACAAGCTATAAGTAACAAAATAAAGAACAAAATAAGGATCTGTGTAGCTTGTAATCAAGCCCATTTATTTGAATGCCAACTCTGACCCGAAAGTTTAACCCAAAACATCTGCAATAGAAACCTCAATTAAAAGGAAATTAATGCAATTATAACCTAACAAAAACCGCCCTAATCAACAACCCTTTAAGTTAGTTATTCCACCTTACTTTTGTAAAACTCCTGCCAATATAAAGGGTGTATAAGGTTTAGGTTTATTTTCCATAGATACAGTTATTATTTTGATGTTTGATTCGTGACCACATAAATCACACAAAAATTAAATTATGCCAGGTTGCTTTCATTTCGGTAACTTTATTTTTCTGCTGTCGGCAAACGAAAAAAACCTTTGACAAGCTGTCAAAAAAGCCAACAATCATAATTTTGGTTTATTTCTGTCGGGCTTGAATTACCACCCCTGCACCCTTTTTGGCATTATAAGATTCCTATCATAGGGATAGGGTAACGTGGGTATGCCCGCAATTATCTCCAATTCACAAAATGTACTTTGGTAGGGTATAATAGTGCTCGGGCCCGCGTTTCGTATGCCAAGGTGTTTCGTAGGATATAATGCACGAAAACTCAATTTGACGTTCCTATTTCGTTCTTATGACATTTATTATTTTTTTTTATTTTGAAATGTCTCCATGGTGACGGACAACAAATTTATGTGAGAGGGTGTGGGAGGTCTTTTTGTACTTTTTCGACGACGACAGCGACAGTCGCAGTCGGATGTAATTCAATTAATTTGCGAACAAAAGCTGGAAAAAGAAAAGACTTATTTCACTCCCGAGGGAAAGAGCAATTTTTTTGTCATTCAAATGCAATTTTGTGGAAACTAAGAATACAGTGACAGTTCATAGCCAAGTCATATCTCCTGTCATAGGACCACCAGAGCGAGTGCGGAGTGCCACTCCCATAGTCCCATCTCAAATCATTGAATGACCGACAAATTGACAACACGCGAGAGAAGCAATCATCGTATGCAACGCGGCGTGTTTCAATAAGGATAAAAACGCAAAGGGGAAGCAAGGCGAGTTTCCTTTCAGAATTTCAAAAAAAGAATAATATGTAATCATAGTTTTTCCTTTTTCGTGATCCTGCAATACGGTCTTTTTGTATTCCTGTAATTTCCCACATTTGCGTGCCAGTTCGTTTTTTCTTTGGTCTTCATTGTTCATGTTGAGCGCGGAGAGAAACATGAAGAACTGTCTTGTGATGACATTGAATTCTCAAACCCTCGTTTTTATATATCAGCACTACCTTCATAGCCCAGCAGGCATTACCATCAGGTTCAGGGATGGAAATTTCGATTATGGACAAATTTATCCCTCGTAAATTTATAACAACGCACGTAATGGCGGTTTTATAAAAACGTACCCAAATGACACACACAAACTGACAGGTTATATTGGTGAACATTATAATCAATGAAAAACCGTTAATGTAGACGGTTTGAAAGTTGGGTGCAGAATAATTGCCCATATGTGCATTTTTTCCCCCGTTTTCCTGTTGTCTGAACAGAAACACCCCAAGAAAGTAAGTTGAGTAAATTTTACCCCAACTCCAATCGAAAGTGAAAGTTCTTTGTTGCAGACACAAATCAGACTAATTGTGTATCTAAATAAAAAGTGACAGGATCGAGCTGTCAAGAGGGAATATGGACTTTTGAAATGACAGAGCAAACAAAAATTATTTTACACTAAGAGCGTAAGAAACGTATGTAACTTTCCCTTACGACACTTTCAGTGATTTGACAAGAATTCTGAAGTATGTCAATATTGTGGTTTCATTTTTTTGAGTGACAAACCTTCAGTGAAAGTATGAATCTTTTTGAGCTAGAGGTAAATTCTTCTCATCTTAGGAATTTGAAAAAATAAAAAGTAAAGTACTTCCTGTTCTCAAAGACAATCACGGGTCCCGGAAATTACATCAAAATTATTGTTTCTTAACTTCTTTAATTTTTAACTTCAAAAAGGAAGTTATTGTACCCGGTCCGATTTGTCGAATTAATTATTTTGACATTTCTCGACGTCAAAATAAAAGATTTTTAGAGAAAAGCCTGTGAGGTACGTCATAAACCAGTAGAGATATCGACTTTAATTAAATATTGTTACACAGATAATAATGCAGAAAGATACAGAAAGGACTCAAACAAAATTTAAAGAGTGGTTAACCCTAAGTATATCACGAACCAATAAATCTAGAGACTTGAGTTAAATTTTATAATACTCGTAGATATATATTGTGACGTGATACAAAACAAGGATATTTGTCACCTGAAAAATTTTGCGAATACAAAATTATTATCAAATTTTGATAAAAATCGTATTGTCGGTTTCTTTTATAAAAAATAAAAACCTAAAAAAAAACATAACTCAAAGTTGGTAAACATTGATTTTTGACTCAAATTTCTTTTCAAAAATTTGAAAAAAATTTGACTTACAAGAAATTGTTTTTCAATATTCAGAAAATTTTTGAGAATAATTGAATTGACAGTTTTTTGTACAAAAAATACTTACTTACTTACTTAAGGCAGCGCTACAGTCCGGGGCGTACCTGGGCCTCAACCAACATGCGTCTCCAGCCAGCTCGGTCACTAGCTACCTGTCTCCAGTTTCGCACGCCAAGTTGGTTGAGGTCCTCTCCCACCTGGGTGCGCCACCTGAGTCGCGCCGTCCCTCGGGATTGGATTCGAAGACCTTCCGGGCTGGAGCGTTGATGTCCATCCGCTCTACATGACCTAGCCATCTAAGCCGTTGGACTTTAATTCTGCTAACTAGGTCAGTGTCGCTGTACAGCCCGTACAGTTCGTCGTTATATCTTCTCCTCCATTCTCCATCTATGCATACGGGACCAAAAATCACCGAAGAATTTTTCTCTCGAAGCAGCCTAAGACGCTCTCATCTTTCTTTGACAGGGTCCAGGCCTCAGCTCCATAGATGAGAACCGGGATGATGAGAGTCTTATAAATGGTGATTTTACATGCTCGAGAGAGGACTTTACTTTTCAATTACCTTCGAAGTTTAAAGCAACAGCGATTTGATTTCAGCGCTGGTGTCGTTGTCTGTGTTAATAGCGGTGCCTAGGTAGACAAAGTCCTTAACTACCAGTGATATGTGTCCAAGACGCTTTTTTGTCCAATACTTCGTTGTTCAATGTCCTTTTTTGATGACAGCATATACTTGGTCTTGCCCTCATTGACCACTAAAACTCATCTTCTTCGCTTCCGTCGCAATGCTCAAAAACGCTCTACTGACATCACGCTTTGATCTTCCAATTATGTCAATATCATCTGCGTATCCGAGAAATTGGATGGTCCTTTGGAAGATTGTGCCTCTATTGTTGACGGTTGATTCTTACCAGAACGATATTAAAGTCTTAAACCTTTTTTGACATCAAATGCATCGGTGAAATCGTTTCCGACCTTGAAAGAGCAGCGGGCATTCTATATCTTCATTCTGCACAAACGAATAAGTTTGAGAGGGATGCCAAGACTAGACATTGCTCTGTAGAGCTCTTTCCTATAAAGATGCTGTTATACGCGGCTTTTAAATCCATTAATAGTAGTTCTTGGGTTTTTTCCAAGATCTGCCGTACTGTGATAGTCGATAGTGGACTTTCCTGGTCTGAAGCCGCACTGATAAGGACCAATCAGGTTGTTGACGAACGGCTTCAGACGTTCACTCAATACGGCAGAGAGGATCTTATATGCAATGTTTAGGAGACTGATGCCTCTGCAGAGGATCTCCTATTTTATTTATCGGGCAAACTAAGCTGAGATTCCACTCATCGGGCCTGCTTTCCTCCAACCATATTTCGCAGATGACTTTGTGCATGCTCCCTACCAAGTCATCACCTGCTGCTTTGAATAGTTCGGCAGCGATGCCGTCAGCCCGAGCAGCTTTGTTTAACTTTAGTTAAAATATAGCTATCTTTTCTTTGTCAAGGTAGGGTAGGCGGAATTGTTGATCTGCGTCGTCTAGGTTGAGTGGTTCTATCTCCCTTTCAGCGGAATTCGGTTCGTCATCGCCGTTATATAATTTGGAGAAGTGATCTTTTCAACATCGACTGCGGTTCTACTAAGCTGTTCCCCAGATCGTCTTTACAGACTTTGGTTCGTTGCTGGTACCCTCGGGAGGTTTTTTTTAACCTTTTGGTAAAATTTACGAACCTCATTTCTGTTGTGACACCCCTCTATCTCCTCGATCACGCGCTTCTCCTACTCTTTTTTTTTCATCTAAGAAGCCGGTGTTCCTCTCTCCTCTTCTGCTCGTAGAGCTCGCGACCAGCTCTGGTCCTTTTGTGCAGCGCCGTTTTGTATGCCTCTTGTTTCGCTGCGTGCGCTTGCCGGCATTCGTCGTCAAACCAGAGGTTTGGCTTCCTTGTTTTTGCTTGGATCGGGATATCCGTAGCCGTAACTAACTTAAACTTGGTGAAAATTTACTTTCGACTCCAATATCTTTTCAAAATTTAAAAATTTTGTCTTCATACAATTTTTTCTCACATAGAATTAAAATCTACAAAAATAGTACACAAAATTGGTGAAAACTGTTCGGTTCGATATCTTGTTATCAATAGAAAATTTTGACTTAAAATTATTTTCATTCATCCAATTTGTATGTGTTTATATAAGAAATACAAATTTTAAAGAAAACCTATTGAAATTGGGAAAATGTTTTTTTTTCGACTAAAAATCTTGATTCCCAAACTATTTCACCAAACGCAAAATATTGTTGGTTATTTTTAAATCTTTTAGAATAATTCAACTGGCCACTTTTTTAACAAAAAACGAAAACCCACAAACCTTTTAATCAAGACAAATCGACAAACGGGATTTGAAGTTATCAATGAGGGTTGCCATTTGCAACATTTCGAGATATAATGACTCAAAGTTTTTGTCCCGAACTTTTTTATATTCCAATTTCAGAAAATATTGATAAACAAATAAGTAAAGAAAAATAATAACTTGTTAACAATGGGACTTTTTAGTTTCCGCTATATATTCTCATTTATGGAAAAATCAGATACACGAAAAAATGTCACTTTACCCTTTCTTCATCCAAACGCTTCATGTATGTTCTACACGTTCTGCAATCTCAAAGGAAATAAATTAACTAACATTAAATCCAAAAACAACATCTGTAAATTAAATGGTTTTCAAAATCAACGAAATATAACAAACAAAATATTGTGAGTTAAAGTATGAAAAAAAGCTGTCGTTTATGTTAATTTCATGATTTTTTTAATTTTTGAACATGATGTGTCGGTGCTTGCGGTCGCTAACTTTGATTATTCATTAATTGGTCATCATTAGTTACTGGTCTATATGCTTTTAAGTTGGGATGACGTATCTTAGAAAACTTTAAACTATGCCTTTTGATAATGACGAATGCATTATGGTTGCAATGAATTCATGTATTTCCTCTTCGTCAGAGTTTGGTATCGCTTGCATGTGAAAGTTCCTCATTTTTTTCGTTCAATTATTCCAGAAACTCCTATGAATCTTCTACCTCATTAAACTAATATAAGCAATTAGGTGGCTACAACAGACCAAAATCCAGAACAAAATTCACATGAAATTTAAAGACCCCTAATCAAAATACCAGTACTGTCGAATCTTCTTCTTCTTTTTTGTAAATATTCAACCGACATTCCTCCTAATTGGCTCTCGATTGCCACTCAATTTTGTGAATCCTATGGAGGGCAAATAATTCAACACATCACAATAAAATCAATTATAATCAAAATAAAAAAAGAATCAAAACTCTTTCGAGGTTATGTTGTGTTTACCCATTTTATAACCAGAAGTGTTTGGTCTTGGTCTCTACCATTTATAACATCTGAGTCACTGTTCCAACAGTTTGGAGCGGAGACTTCTTTGCGATTTATTTGATGAAACAATGAATCATCTTTTCGTCGTTTATCCCCGAGTAACAACATTCGTGAAGCAATTTTGAAATTCTCTCTTTTTTTGAGATTTTTTAATATGAAACTGCTTTCAATTAGATTTCATCTTGTATGGAATTGTTTAACAATTTCTTCCTTTTTTATCTTCTTATTTTTATCTGAAATTGCAATCAATCAATAAAAATGTCATTCCGTTGCTCCCGAAAGCGTTTTATACAATTCATCCAATTAAATTCCCCAAAGAATGAAAGTATTCTATTCTATGTTTTGTATATACGAACGAACTTAAAGTACATAGCTTTATCTATGAATCTTCTCTAATGTTTCCCTTGGCTTTGTTGAGAAATCCTTATCTCAATCTACCAGTCATTCCCTTAAATTCGAGCCACAACAACATCGACATCAAATGGAACAAAAAAAAAAAGAAAGTAAGGAACAATATCTGATAAGGACGAACGACGAAATGCGAAGAAGGAATAAAATTAGTGTAAAACTAAAATCCTATTTAAAAGAACAATGCATCCGATAAAAAAGGAAACTATCCATGCACGGTAATTCTCAAGGGGATTCCGCACCAATCCAACCAAACCGACGTAATTTTGGCAACCATCAGGACCAAGAGGATAATAACAAAATACAAAAAAAAAAAAAACAGAATAAAGCCAAATATATAAAATTGAAATCCTTAACTATAAAAAAATCTAGAATGACGAAATATCCACGCGCAGGATACACTATTCCTCTACACATCCATATTCCTAGCTAACAAGGGAAAAAAGTGAAAGTGCTCTTAATAGTGGCAAAGGATTAGGCTGGTATCTGCGCTTTGTACTTCAGCTAGAGTACGTTTACTTTTTGTATACTTTTTGTTTTTGGTATTGGGGAGGACTTTTTGGGCTGGAATTACATTTCGCAACACTGATTTCTAAAGGATTTCTAATTCGATTATAAGGCTGTTTTTGGAAGAGCGGCTAAGTATGTCGACAACGACGACAGCGCGAGCTCTAGACAGGCGACAGGAAGCTCGTATAACATCAGAGGCAGAGCTGAGCTAAACAACCCCTCGTCTAATAACTAAAGCTAAGTTCAACGATGCATGCTTAAGAGTAACTCTTATCGCCATATGATACCAGAAAAATCCCATCATTCCTCAGACGCTAACTACCCTAAACCTACTATGCCACCAGCACCATACCTACAACAACCAGACCTTCAAGACTTTTTCTAATCCTTCTTCAACCACCCTCAAAATTCATGTACTTCGAGTATACCTTAGTACATACTTTTTTTCGGCATTTGTTGGCCTTCGTGGTAAATTTAGGTTTCAAGATGATAAATTTTCGTTGGTCTTGAGTTTGGGCTGTTTTTTGTTTGGTATAATTTTGCTATGAGGAAGCTTAGACAGAGACAGAGAGCTGATCTTTAGAGAATTGAAGGGATATTAATGATTTTTTTTGTTTGTGTTTAGGTATTTGAGGGTCGATAGGAAAAATTGAATTTAAAAGACGATTTTTTATTCCACTAACAGCAGTTCTCTACCGCCCCCCCGCGCGGGCTCGTGTCGAAAAAGTAGGAATTACATATAAGAAGCTGGTGCTCATCAGAGCTCCAGTGCGAGAGGCAAATAAATCCGAAATTAATGATGCATTCTCTGGAATTGAACATTTAATTCTGAAGGGATGACGGAATTTTGGATAAATGTTGACGATATATACCGATGGGGGTCGAGTTCAGGGCTCAAATTAAGTCTATGGGGAATTTAGCCTATAATATCCCCATCTGTATACTGAATAGGTAGGTAAATACTGTTTGTTATATGGATTAAGAAACAAATAGCAGATTATTCTTATACATGTATATATTTTTTCTTATATGAAAAGATTGATTTTTTGGAAAAGATTTTTAAGGATTTAGTAGAAGAAGAGTGATGAATTTAAATAATTTTTGGATATTAGAATTTTGTTTCTATATTTACTTTTGAAAGTTTCCAAGAAATTCTCATTAAAGGCTTTTCAAATAAAACGCTTTGTCCTTTGAAATGCGAAGTCCTCTAATTTCTGGTTTATGAAAACCAGTTTGCATCTAGGGTGATATATTAATAATGAGCAAAATCCATACAAAATATTATAAAGTGAGTTCTAAAATGGTTCAATTTGTGTATGGGAATAGGTACTGAGACAATCAAAAATCAAATATTAAAAAAAATTGAAAATTTTGATTTAATACTTTAAAAAACAAAATAATGTTATTGAATATAAATGTATATCCTCCTACAAAGGGTGGTTAGTACCCGTGGTATAATGGTTAGTGCGTTGGACTGTCATGCGAGAGGTCCTGGGTCCGATTCCTGCCTGTGCCACCTAAAGTTTTATCTACGGGTACTGCCTCTTGCGAAGAATCGACAAATTCTCCAAGAGTAATTCTTGTCATGTGCTTTCTCAAATTAGCTGTTCAGATTCGGCTTATAAACTGTAGGACCCCTCCATCTTTGCAATTACTCGCACACAGGAATGGTTGAGAGTAAGTCACTAGGCCCTGTTTATCTACGGACTGTTACACCACCTAATTTATCTATTTTTTATAAAGGATGGTTAAGTTTTTAGGGCTGATATGAAATGTCAACCACACCTGAACGGCAATGTTTCGCTTCATTTCATTTGATTTTTCAAAATTTCAGATTAGTTCAATTTAAACCATTGAAAAATACATAAAGCACTATTCACATGATCACGAGCAACGAATGAACGAATAGTCGTCGATTTTGACATTTCTCTCACATGAGAGTTTTTAATTCGTCGCGAATAAACCAAAACAAGAATGATTGTTTTAGGTTAAGTGCGCGAATATTTTATTCGTTGCGAGTGTCGATAATGTGGAACGCGAGTAAAGTTTGACAGTTCGTATCAACTAAATTTTTTTCGCGACGGATAAATTTGTTTTTTTTTTTAATTTATTAATAAAGGGTGATTTTTTTGAGGTTAGGATTTTCATGCATTAGTATTTGACAGATCACGCGGGATTTCAGACAAAGTGTCAAAGAGAAAGATGCTCAGTATGCTTTGACATTTCATCATGAATAGACTTCTTAACGAGCAACGCTTGCAAATCATTGAATTTCATTAACAAAATCAGTGTTAGGTTCGAAATGTGTTTCGCGCTTTACGTCCGATTTATGGTCTACATAATCGACCAAGTGAGCAAACAATTAATGCGATTGTGACCAAGTTTCTCACTCAGTTTACTTTATTGGACATTAAACCAACCACACGAATGCGTACAGTGCGTACAGAAGAGAATATTGCGTCTGTTTCTGAGAGTGTTGCTGAAGACCGTGAAATGTCGATTCGTCGCCGTTCGCAGCAATTGGGTTTGTGTTATTCGACCACATGGAAGATTTTACGCAAAGATCTTGGTGTAAAACCGTATAAAATACAGCTCGTGCAAGAACTGAAGCCGAACGATCTGCCACAACGTCGAATTTTCAGTGAATGGGCCCTAGAAAAGTTGGCAGAAAATCCGCTTTTTTATCGAAAAATTTGGTCAGCGATGAGGCTCATTTCTGGTTGAATGGCTACGTAAATTAGCAAAATTGCCACATTTGGAGTGAAGAGCAACCAGAAGCCGTTCAAGAACTCCCCATGCATCCCGAAAAACGCACTGTTTGGTGTGGTTTGTACGCTGGTGGAATCATTGGACCGTATTTTTTCAAAGGTGCTGTTGGACGCAACGTTACGGTGAATGGCGATCGCTATCGTTCAATGCTAACAAACTTTTTGTTGCCAAAAATGGTTTCAACAAGATGGCGCTACATGCCACACAGCTCGCGATTCTATGGCCATTTTGAGGGAAAACTTCGGAGAACAATTCATCTCAAGTAATGGACCGGTAAGTTGGCCACCAAGATCATGCGATTTGACGCCTTTAGACTATTTTTTGTCAAGTCTAAAGTCTACACCAATAAGCCAGCAACTATTCCAGCTTTGGAAGACAACATTTCCGAAGAAATTCGGGCTATTCCGGCCGAAATGCTCGAAAAAGTTACCCAAAATTAGACTTTCTGAATGGACCACCTAAGACGCAGCCGCGGTCAAATTTTATGCGTTTTTTTTTAAAGTTATCAAGCTCTTAAAAAATCACCGTTTATATGATATTGAAAAGTAAAAGCATGCATCATAAATCAAATAGAAAGTATATTGCTATAGTTTTGTTAAGAAATTGTGTGGAAATATGTCTTCAAACGTATATAAACTCACATTTTGTAATTCATTCGTCATTTGTTGGTCACGCTCATGTGAATACTGCTAACAGAGTAACGCGTTAAAGTTATTCAGACTAAATATGAAAAATGGCGTTCAAATAATCCAAATGTGCGTATAATCGCGAAAATCGTGCAAAAATTTGAGGAAACCGGGTCTGTAGAAGATATGAAAAGACCAGTTCATGCTCGTACAGCTCGTAGTGCTGTTGGAGATAGTGTGGCTGAAGAGCTATCCACCTCAAGAAGTCGTCGTCCCCAATCAATTGCACCTCTCATGGTCGTCGTTTATAAGCATTATGCATATAGACTTGCAATTTACACGCTTACAAGATGCAATTGGCTCAAGAACTAAAATCGAAAATCTTGACAATTTCAATCGTCTCCAATAGTCAAAATGGTAGCAAGAAATCGTAAAATCTTATCCAACCCCTGGTAAAAACGCTAAGCAAGTAGGGAAACAAAAATGGTTCGATAATGAAAGCAGAGAGGCGAGCAAACTATCTTTCAATTTATTGAACAAAATAAGGGATTCAGCCAATGTTGATGGAAGACTTCTTTCGAGTTACAGCCAAGCAAAGGCTACTTTAAAAAAAGTGTTTAGGAAAAAGAAAAAGGAATATATACAACAAACTGCACGAAACCTCGCAACCGAAAGAAATACAAAGCAGTATTGGATGGAATTACAAATCCTGAAAGGACGAGGATACAAATGAGGAGCTAGCATTAATGGAACCGTGCTGAGATACCACTTCAGAAAATTGCTCAACTAAAATACAATAAACATGTCTATACAATATGCAGAATCATTTGTAGAAAACCAAATTCTGAAGATATATCGCTAGGTGAGATAATTAGTTCAACAAGCAAAAACAGAGAAAGCTGAGGGACCAGTTTTTACTTTATTTTTAACACGGGCCAAGTACCTGACTCTTTAAAAGAAACTTTAGTATATCCCATACATAAGAAAGGAGACTTAAATGATCTAACAAATTATAGAGGTATTTCGTTTACAAATGCAAAAGTAAAAATGTTTACAGCAGTGTTACTTTGACGTATAACAAAATGGGTAGACGGAAATAAAATCCTCAGTAAATACCAATCGGGTTTCCGCTCAGGTTTCTCGACAACAGATAATATCTTTGTGATAAATACAATTATCCAGGACTTCCGACTCCTTCAACGCAAATTATACATTTTCTTATTTGATTTCAAGGCCGCATTCGACACTATAGATAGAAAAACTCGTTACTCCAAGTTAAACCAACTGGGAATTTCGACAAAAATGTTAAGAATAATTAAAGAACTTTACAACAGATCTAAGTCAGCAGTATGGGATGAAACAAAAGCATCAGAATGGTTTGAAACTAAAACTGGATGTTTATTGAGTGCCATGTAGTTTGTCCTTTTCATAGATAATGTGACATCTTATTTACCTCCCGGAATCAACATAGCTAGTACAGTAATAAAATCTCTTCTTTATGCTGATGATTTGATACTACTTGTCGAAGCACCTGAAAGCTTACAGTTGATGATTAATAAGTTGAAGGAATATTGTTATTTTTGGTATCTTATTATCAACAAAGATAAATCTAAAGTTATGATAACGGGATATACGAGAAGAAGTTGTTCACAAAGAGAGAAATGGTATTACGGTAGAGAAAATATTGAAGTCGTGAAAAGTTACAAATACCTTGGAATAGAAGTAACTCCATCCTTCAATATGAAACAACATCATGCATCAAAACTTGTTACAGCAAAAAATGCAAATAATGTTAGTTGGAATCTACTATTAAAAAAGAAAGAGGTACCGAATTCAGCCAAATACAAAGTTTATGAGGTGGTACTACGTTCAATGATGTGCTATGGAGCCCAGGTCTGGGGTTTTCAAGAATACCAGGAAGTCGAAAAGCTTAAAAGATTCTTCATTAAAAAGATATTTCAGCTACCTAAAAATACACCAAATTACATGATTCATCTTGAAACTGGATTGGCCGCTCTCTACATATACACACTAAAACTCCATGTTGACTACATTAAAAAAGTTATCTCAACCTATAGTCAAGAAGGATTACAACACATTTTAGGACTGTACGCTATTGGAAGGATCCTTTATACAAAACTGGAAAGATCTAGCGGAGTCAGTTGCCTCTCCTTTGGCTATAAACCTTGAAAGACCTTTAGAACTAAAAAATCAAATGTATCCAATAATAAGAGAAATAAATATAAAACGCAGAGAAAACTATAAGAAAAAAGCAAATGAATCAGAAAATCGCCTTATATACCCGACATTAGTCTATAATCTCAACAAAAATAATTATTTCAACGATACAAATAGTTGCAGACAAATATTTTTGTTATTTCGATCAATAGGAGAACTCCTTAACTTAAATAGGACATCTCTTAAAAGTGCCGAAACCAACTGCTGCACACTTTGTAACCAACATGCTAGAGAGGACACGTTTCATTTCATAGGTATTTGCCCAATATTGAGTAATTGGAGGATCCAGTATTTTGAAAAACCAACATTAACCTTAGAAGAACTTAAAAAATTACTTATTGGTCCGAATTGGGAAATTATTTATAATTACTGCGAAGCAGCTTTCCACTACCAAAAACTAATTATTTCAGAATTTAATTAAATCACTTAAAATATTATAAGTACAATCAATTTTTAAAAAAGAATCATCTTCAGTTATGAGGCACATTTTCACCTTATTATTTGGATACGGCTATAAGCAGAATTCCCAGATTTGGACAAATGATAATGATTGTGAAAAAGTCAATACACTTAAGAAGAGTGATTGCGTGACTGTGAATGATTTTTACGATAGTGAGATGATAACGAACATTTACTGGCTCTAATTGGAAAATATGGATCTGGACAATATGTGATTTAAACATGCCGCATTTCTAACGAAATAGTGGCTCTTTTTCGCTACAAATTCAATGGCCTTGTTATCTCACATGGTGGCGATGTTAATTGGCTGCCAAGATCAAAAGATATGACATCGTTGGACTACTTTCTTTTTTGTAGATAAGACAGCAATAATTCAATAACTAAAGAACGAGATAATTCGAAACATTCACGGCATACAACCTCAGTTATTCCTCAGCGTCATCAAAAACTTCGACAATCGCATGGAGGTTTGCCTCCATTTGGCCAATATTTTATTCCATACATAATTGAACTACATAAATATAACCATATTAAAAAGAAATGATAATAATTTCCTAAATAATTCGTGTTTTTCAAAATTAACATCGGCCCTCAAAATTTAAACACCATTTTAAAAATATTGTTTGCTACTTCCGGTAATACTAAAAGAAATTTTTAAAACAAAAAAAATTAATGACACGCTAAATTTACTTAACTTCTTTTCTTAATTGCATTTCCTCGAAGTTCCTTAAATATCAGTCGCTCACCAGCTTTTTTCAGGAAACCAGGTTAAACAAGATTTAAAAAACCTACAACGATGAATATTTGTGTAAGCTTGGTTTGTTGAGTTATTTTATTGATCCCCACAAATGGTACTTTATGTAATTAAACTGAAGAAAACAAACTTCCATTTGATAACAATTTCTTTTAGAAATAATTTCTTCACTCATTTATTTGTTAAGTTAATATTTCAGGATTTTAGTAAAAGAAACAAGTTCTAAAACACTTTCACATACGAGTACGTAAGCTCTCATTTTCAATACCAAGCAAAATTCCCAAAGATAATAATATTACAAACTTCAATGAAAAAATTCTTTCTCCATTTGCAATTTATCGCATTCCTTTAAAATATGCACTTTAAAAGAAAATATCGAATGATCCAACTTGTCTATCCGGAATACCACCCATAAATAGCTCACTATGCATAAAGAAACTCTCCATCATCAGCAAGCACAACCATCCAGACATCTGCTCTTCAGCTATAGTATAAAGAGCTTATAGGCAAGGCCAGGTATTTCTATATATTTAAATTAAAATTCTCATCAACTGGTATTTCAACTGCAATTTATTGATAAAACATGCATTATAACCATTAAAACATAACCCTTACTTGTAGCTCTAGCTATAGCATCATAGCATCACTTATACCAAAGACTTAAAGTCCGCTCTCATTTGCATAACGATTTTCCACATCATCATAATATAATGACTTGATGTGTGGTAAATATACATATATATGTATGCATAGACATAGAGTATCCGTATCTTTATAAGCCGTCTATCAATTTCATAGCAACCAATTATAGTCAAATTACCTTTTGCCATAATTTAAACGATCGCTATAAGTTAATTTTTTCCCTTCCCTATCCTCTCCTCTGCAAAGCATTTATCGATTTGCGGCTAGCCTCAAACAAAGCTTACCATTCATTACCACATTCAGGTTTTCTTTTCTTTAAATTCTGCTTTATGGATATCTCTCAAGAAGAACGAACGAACGCACGCGAGCTCTTCAAGATATTGAAATACAATATCTTTTTGTATGTCATTCGAATTTTGATCTTCTAACACCGCATATTAGCTTAAGCCCGATATTCAAAATGGTACATTCCATTAAAGCTTTCATTTTCCATATCAAAAGAGCATTCCACTGATTATATTCGTAAGTCGTAATATTATCGAGTATAGCCAAAGGTAATAAAATAAAATACCAAGATATGGAAGCTAAAATTTTGAACTCTTGATGGGGGATAAAGTTTTGTAATCTTACAATTTTATCACAGATTAAGCCGCTACGCAAAGCTTTTTATAATATGATGAACAAATCTATCTTAAGGCCAAAATATCACTTTACGCATCACAGGGATTCGATACAATATTAGATGGATATAGCTAGGTGAGGTAGATAGCACTTTGGGTTTATCTTTAAACTAAAAACCTTGCAGCTTCCACTTTATGGTCACATCAGATACATTCAACAGATATTGTGGCCCCTTTAGATATCGTCATCTTCATCGTTGGACCTACCTGTCCACTTTATATATATATTCGAATATATTGTATTTGGGTAATCTTAGAAATTAGTGCGTCGATAAAATTTAATCGCACTTTCAAGTCTCAACCACACACGCACCGCACCAAACCGCAGAGGCTGCGGTAGAGAAGTCCGATAATATAGAGAACCGCATCTTATCGTTTTATAGAAACTGGAAATCTTATGGACCTTATATCGATTTGCATATTATAATTCCAATTGCTGATTTAATTATCCCCTTTGGAACAAACTAACACAGAAAGAACAAAAATAAACTGGAAATCCTTGAATTCTCGTTCATGTGATGTCTCGTTGGTCTAAAGGTATCGGATCGGGTTTTATCAAAAATCTGTGTCAAAAGGTGAGACCAATAAATTCTCTAGATTTAAATTTTCGATTAATTTTTTACTGCAGGTACTTTTTCTTATTTTATTTTAATTCGATTAGATGGAATGTTTGTGAGCTACTTTCAGATAAATATTTTTTCCTCAAAGGAGGAGTGAAAAGGATAAATGATAGTTAGAGATCCTTTTATCGTTTTCTTTTTCTTATCTGGAAGGTTCTCTTAAATGGATTTGTTGTGTATAGTTTGTAAGAGGTTAAGTCTGTTGTTTATCCAACAGAGAATATATCATTAGTCTTAGAATAAAAAAGAACTAATGGAAAACCTTAAGACATAAATGGAGCTACTGATGCAAATATGGAAATAAAATACCCAAATAAAATGTAGGAACTTTAATGCAAGCATTGCATTCTTAAAACAATTCGAACTTGAGATTTTAATCAAGCATGACAATACGATGGTTGAGAAATTAAAATAAAATTGATTCCGTCTATCTATCTATCTGTCCTCGCTTTTTCAGCCCAAACTATTGGGTAAATTGACTTGTTACAGAAGGGTACCTAAGATATAAACTTTATTTTATTTTTAAGTTTTCTCAAGAATTAATTTATTGAATTCTATAGTTTTCTTCTCAAGCACATATACTGTCTCAAAAATAATAATTGATGATTAAATTGTTTATAAAAAATGAATATAGAAAAACGGATTTAATAATTTTCAAATTTGAAATTTGAAAAGCTAAGATTTTTTTTAAACAAACTTTTTTGCAGGTATATTGTTAAATTTTAAAATCCAGGAAATATTTTTTGAAAAATCCTTTTGGATACTAGGGCAAGTCAGTACTACCCAGTGGTGCATTTTGTTTTTTAATGCTCTAGTAAAAAAACACACCGATTCCTTTCTACATACTTTGTTGTAATTATCTTTAAAACTAAATTTATTTGGAGTCGATATTTCTGCCTCAGAGCCTTTTTATCAGAAAGGAATAGTTTTAAAAATTCAAAGACTACTTTTTTCACTTCCCATAGGAAGTTATTGTAATGGGTCCGATTTGTCAAATTAAAAATTTTGACATTTCTCGACGTTTCAAGGTACCTAGAGTCGAAATAAAAGATTTTTAGAAAGATGTCTGTGCGTGCGTGTGTACGTACGTTCGTACGTCCGTACGTCCGTACATTCGCGACGTTTTTTTCGACTTCCATAGCTCAAGAACCAGAAGAGATATCGACTGCAAATAAATTTTCTTATTCAGATAATAAGAAAGAGCAAAAAGGGCTCTCAAGAAAATTGTGTGGGTGTTTTTTTTACCATAGCCGTTTAAAAAAGGTGAACATTTTATTAACCCTAAATATCTTACGAACCAAAAACGCTAGAGACTTGAATTAAATTTTATATAATATACTGTAACGTGATCTCAAAGAAGTATAGAAAAAATCTATTTAACGGTTTTTTTATAAATCAAAAATTTATGACTAAAATATGATTCCATCTATAAAAAAAATTTTGTGCAACGAAAAATAATGTTTTTGACTTCTGATAAAATTTTGAGAAAAATCGAATTGACAATTTTTTTTATAAAAAATAAAAATCTAAAAAAATCATTACTCAAAGTTGTTAAAAATTGAATATCGATTCAAATATCTTTTCAAAAACTTGAAATTAAGGCTTCAAACTTATTTTATCTTATAAGAAATATTGATTTCAACATTCTGAAAAATGTTGAGAAAAATCCAATGGACAGTTTTTTTTATAAAAAAAAAAACAAAAACCTAAAAAAAAATTAATAAAAGTTGGTTAACATTGATTATCGACTCAAATATCTTTTCAAAAGTTTGAAATATTGGCTTTAAACTAATTTTATTAATAACAAATATTATTTTCAAAATTCAATAAATTTTTGAAAAAAAACGAATTGACAGTTTTTTTTTCAAAAAATAAAACTCTAAAAAAAAACAATACTAAAACTTGGTTAAAATTTACTTTCGACTCAAATAGCTTTTCAAAAATTAAAAATATTGGCTTCAAACTTATTTTATTTCACAAAAATATTGTTTTCGATATTCAGTAATTTGTATATAAAAATCCAACAGTCCGTTTTTTCATAAAAAATAAAATCTACAAAATTTGGTAGAAATTGATACGAGTACATATAGACAAACTTTTAAGCATGACAAATCGGAAGACGGGATGGGAAGTTATCAGTGTGGGTCGCATCCCAGCCTCTTTTTTAAAAAAGCGTTTTGGATATTAGTGCAAGTCAGTACTTCCCAGTGGTGCATTGTGTTTTTAATTGCTCTAGTAAAAAAAAACACCGATTCCTTTCTACAGACTTTGTTGTTATTATCTGTAAAACTAAATTTATTTGGAGTCGATATTTCTGCCTTTTCTTGAAAAGCTACAAAAGCACGCACAAACATTTCTCTTAAAAAAAATATAATATGTGTACTTGGAACCTGAAACACTAGAAATATCAAAACTCGATCAATCGAACCGATTACAATAAACTTTCGTTATTAATAAAATGTTGAAAATGTTAGTTTTTTGAAAAATAATCTTTTAAAAGTCGCATTTTTGAAGAGTATGCTAAATGTTCTACAATGTATTTGGCTCAGAGCTATACCAGAAAGGAATAGTTTTAAAAATTCAAAGACTACTTTTTTTTTTAAAAGTGTACAATTTTATTTCCCGTTCTAGAAAATAGCTATATGACAAATGATCACATTCTGATAGATGTCCATAGACACAAGTCAACATAATATTTATTCAATCATCAATAAGCCGACACATGTATGTCTTGATTTTATGCCTATTGATTTTGGTGTTTATTTTTACATATGCTTAAAGAAATACGCCCAAAGTTGTCAAATAACATTATCCTGGTGAACAATAATTGTCAATTATTGACCTTGCCATGAAAATGATATAAAGAGATGCAATTGAATTTCATTTACCGAATCTCAATTTTCTCAGTTTCTTGCAACAAAAAGTCAGTTCATTCAAGGTAATTGCTTGACTGACTTCAATGTCTGAAAAAATTAGTTAAAAACTCAAGGTCCGGTTGTGACTCACAAACAATATCGTGTGTTATATTTGGCCCATCCTGTAATATGCTAGAGTGGAGCTAGAACCGTTTGTTACAGACACAACAGTAAAGACGAACAAATGTTACAAATTCAGACAACACAGAATGATCAATAACTTTTCAATATTGACAATGAGTGAAAAATTGTGTTAGAAGTGTTTTGGATAAATAAATATCTGGCTGAAAGAGAACCAGAACCTAGTGACTTAGGTACAACTCTCAACCATTACTTGTGTGAGTATATTCGAGGTGGAGTCGATCTAAAGTTTTTAAAGTTTGTTGGCAAAAGCAGGGATCGATCATGTTGACTAACCATCACTCCACGGGTTTTTGCTACAATTTTATGATACAATCGACTTCTGGACTTAAGCTGGAACAATACAATTGCAGAAAATTAGTTTCACTTTAGCGGAGTTTTCACCTACAAAAAAAATGTGTTTATGTTGAACATGTGCATATGTATGTATCTTATATAATTCATAAACAATTTTTACATATAGAAATAATGTGTATATTTAACAACAAAAACAAATAAATACATACAAAAAAATAAAAGTATAAAAGAACTTAAAGTATCCAGACTCATAAAATTCACAGGTCCTGTTAATTTAATAATAAAATCACATATTTAAGAAAAGAAAACGTCAATTGTCGTCTGTTTGCGTTTTTACAAATTATGAAAAGACATCCTGTCTTCAAGATCATTTATTTTAACTTATTTATTTTAACTAACTTTTATTTAAACTAAACAAATTTCCACCAAAAAATAGTTTGAGAATTCCAAGGGCATCAAATGCTTCTTTTAGTTTTGTTTTCTGAGGACATACAACCACAATTTAATCATCAGAGCTGTTTTCAATCGGTTTAATGGTAGATGCCCTTAGAACTTCAATTGATGGCATGGCAGCATTATCTACAATTAACACCTTACCTTTAGATTTAAATTGTTTATCGATTTCTTTTAAAATTTGAGTCCCGATTATACATAATTCTTATCCAAGCTTTTGTATTGGCGTAAAACTTCACCGTTACATTACAGTATCGAAAGCATCTAGGATTTTGTGATTTGCATATGTAAAAAATTATTTTGCCATTGCCGGTCAAGTATGCCACACAAAGAATTGTGAGACTGTCTTTGGAGATTTAACAGAAGATGGTATATCACATCCTGTTTGACAAAGATAATGATGGCAGTGCTAAGAAATATTTTGACATTTCAAATTAAAAAGGTCTGTTCAATTGAAAACTTGATGGCTGCGTTCAGGGATAGTTTCTGTTATGATGAGCTGAAAAGGTGAAAATATTCATTTAAGTCAAGATTGTTTGTTTCAGTGAAAAGATTCTTTCACTTTTTTTTGGTAAAGTTTAAGGTGCCAAAATGTTCCGACATGATACAAATATATTTTGTTTACATTAATTCAATCTGAAAACATTAACGTTTTCTTAATCAATATCTAATTTCATACCAAAATGCTTAAATTAATATTTTTTTAAACTACAGTAATAATACTCCTTACTGCTTGGAAATAATATTCCGAAGAAATTTTACAATTTGGTTTTGGTTGTTTTTTATTTTTGGAATTGAAGAAGTAAAAACATATTTCAAAAAAATTAGTGGGTATGTGTTCTTGACACAGATTTTATCTCCAAGTTGAGAAGCCATGTAGATTTCGCCTTCACTAACAAGGATATCAGATTTGAGATCTGACATAAATACATAAAACAAGACTCTTTTAATTTAACATCAAGTAAATAACACCAACGCATGCAAGATTTAAAAACATCAAAAATGAAATTAAAAGTGTCAGCCCTAAAACATGCACGTTTACTTACATTTACAAGCCGCGAAAAAATAAATTCCTTTCAATTTATGTGGTACTACGAAATCACGTGAATTAAAAAGGTTTTTCTAGTTGTTAAGCGCTGCTGCTGGTAACCGAGCTCATCAACATTTTGTTTTGTTTTTGGTGGAATTAAAAATGACACTCGACGATTTAGATTAAACTGTTTCAGGTTGGTACTTTGTCAACACAGCAACTCGCTTGACTTTTTAGAAACCTACCCTATCCACCTTTTAGCAAAACCCGTTTAATATAAATATGTACCGGAGTCCTGATGTTAAACAAGTTGTTCGTATTTAAAACGTGATTTGCACGCAGCAGGTTGGACAGACAGTTGTTGTTGTTTTTCGGTAGATGTTGCAAAAGGAGGATTAAAGGATTCAGTTGGAATGGTTGCGCTGTGCTATCCCATCTATCTCTGTATAATTGAGGGATAAAAGGCACCAAATCACTGTAATTAAGGTTGAACAGGTGAAATTTGTTAAAAAGTTGCCAAGTGCAGGACCTTTATTTTATTGATGTAGTCTTTTTTGAAGGTACCTTTATATCTATACTTTAGTTGGTTTTCGAGTATATTATTATTATAGTTCAAGAGTCCTGGTTTGGTTGCGTGTGCTCATTTTTCTGTTGCCATTCAATTCGACTTTTTTAGATTAAAGAGTCAATTAAAGATGTAGGTAAAATTGTATGGAAGGTAGGTACGAGTATATCTATCTATACAATTGGAAGTCAATTCTACCGACGGCGACGGTGGCGGCAACAACAACAACAACGACGAAGGCTATAGTACAAGTGTCTATAAAACGGACACTGATGGCAGTGGTGCCACGGAGAGCTGTGCTGCGCTGATGGTCTCTCCAAATGTATGTCTGCTGAAAGGATACGCACGCAATCGTATAATTTACGGTGTTAGCCATGAAATGTTTGTTAGGCTATGATGGATGTTATTGAATGAGGTGTATTTGCAGGTGTATTTCTTGAAATAACAACGGATATAAAGATATAGGTGTAGGACGACGACGACGACGACGGCCACTGAGTAAGTAACTGGTCCTTTTTTGATGAGAGTGGATAAAAGTTACTCCCATCTAAACTCCCTGTTTAGGTTATGTGTAGAACAGGTATACGTGTAGATGTGTATAAAAGTCTCATGGAATTGTAAGTTGATGGGTTGAATGGTTTTATTGCAGCTGTAAATGTTAATTTAAGTGCTATTTTTATTTATGTTCTCAAATAAAAGTAAAAATATAAAATGGCAAATAAAATGATATGGTAAACCATTATGAATATACATAGGTACATAGTTATTATTATTTTATGAAATTCTAAAAATATTGTTTCACATTTTTTACGGTCTTATTCTTTAGTAAAACATGTATTTGAAGAACTAGGTACAGCCGAGTCGGATGAAATGAAGTTCTCCTTAAAGCGCTTTTTTGTTCAAATGATAGCTAATCCATCTAAAAATGATTTTAAGTTTAAAGGTGAATAAACATTTATAAATAATATTTGAAGGCCAGGGTTAACATGGGAAGAGTCCCAAAAAAGGCTTTAAAGTATAAGTAAAGGTCAGATAATTTAACGCCCTTAACATCACAGGTCAGGATGGTGCATAGGATTTTCCAATAATATCAATATGGATTTTGGATAGCCCGTCATATCGGCAGCTGTCATTTTTGAAGCTATAAACTTTTAACCTTTAACAAGCGAAAACAACGCAATTATACTAAAAAGGGAACAATAACTGCTTTAAATAACGCGTTGGAATGCATTGTATTTTTCGTTTTTGGGAGTAACATTTTCAGCAGACATTAAAAAAAGAGGCTTGAATACACACTGAAAAAAAGTCACATTGTCATTATGAGAAAAGTAAGTAATCACTCAGCTTGACCTGTAAATATTTTTGTATACAAAACTGGCTTTGAATTTTACCGAAAGTCTGCACTTATATTTTCTTGATATATAATTATTTTTAAGTCAAATACCTTCATGTTTCACATGTACTTTTTTTTTAAATTCTGTGAATTAGATTTTAACTTGCGAAAAATAAGAACTATAGGTAAGTTTAGCATTCGTAAACAATTTTGAACTTTAGATTTTACGATGTTGAAAAAGTATGGGTCCTCCCATTCACTTCGTCTGTACTCGCCTCTGCAGCCTAAACCATTGGGTGGATTGACTTCAAATTTGGAAACTAAGGTTTTCAGCTGAATCACGTTACGATGTTTGTTCCGTTTTTGTTTACAACAATTTGACTACAAATACCAGTAGTCCCTATACAAATATTTTATTCAAAATCGAAAATTAAAATTTTCTTATAAATGAACCGATAGATTTTTTATTAAATATTCTTTTCTTAACTTGGCTTCTTTCAACAATAAAAATATTTCTGTATTGTTCCAGAAGGCTTCTTAACATCCTAAAAGAACTCTTACAAAATGTCTTGGACAGACTAATACTCTGGGCTGATCGGTGTGGACTGAGTGTTAACCCACACATAACCGATCTGGTCTTATTTTCGAGGAGATACAAAATTCCATTTGTCAACCCTCCTTACATTAAAGGAATCCAATTAAAATTCTCAGACGAGGTTAAATACCTAAGTCTTGTCTTAGACAAAAAACTAAATTGGAAACGCAACGTACAGGAAAGAGTCAAAAAAGCTACTGTAGCTCTCTTTTCTTGCAAAAAAGCTATTGGTAATAAATGGGGTTTACAACCCAGAATCACGCATTGGCTATACACATCGGTAATCAGACCGATTTTAACGTACGGTGTAGCAGTATGGTGGACTTCTTTAGAGAAAGGTATAAACAAGGATAAGTTAAATAAAGTCCAACGTTCAGCCTGCCTATGTATAAGCGGATCGCTTCGAACGACCCCGTCTGCGGCACTGGACACCTTGCTCTACCTTACACCTCTTGACATATTTAGTAAACAAATAGCTGCAAGCTCTGTTATTCGCCTCAATGCTTCGTCGCAGTGGACTAACAACAACATTGGCCACTCCGTAATTCTAAGGTACTTAGAATCAATTCCAAAGCACACAGACTACACCATCCCCCAACTACAATTCGACAGGAATTTCCAGATTTCTATACCTACCAGATCTTTTTGGGATTATAGGACATTCTTAGAGGATGAGTCAATCCACTTTTACACAGAGGGCTCAAAGACCAAAGAAGGGGTTGGTGGTGGTGTGTACTCTGAACGACTGAAATTAAATCTCTCATTCCGCCTTCCCAATCATTGTAGCGTGTTCCAGGCGGAACTTTTGGCGATTAAGGAAGTCTTGTCTTGGCTCAAAGAAAACGTGATATCAACATCTGATATCCGTATATTTTCTCCGACAGCCAGGCCGCTATCAAATCTCTGGACTCAGTCGCTACAAACTCTATAACAGTCCATAACTGTCGATCATCTCTAATGGAGATGGCGCAACAGTTTAATATTCACCTTTGCTGGGTGCCGGGCCATAGAGACATTCCAGGTAACTGTAAGGCAGATGAACTCGCCAGGAACGGTACAGTACAGCCCATCCTACCACTTTTGGCAAGTACTGGCATACCAATCGCTACTTGTAAACTGCTACTAATGCAAGACGCTGTGAGGAGGGCAGGCACCAGGTGGACCAACATCACCACGTGTCAAGCCACAAAAAACATCTGGCCAACACTGGATTTAAAACGTTCAAGGTGCTTGCTCTCTCTAAGCAGATCGCATATAAGCTCGATAATAGGTGTCATAACCGGACACTGTCTAATAGGAAAGCAAACCACGAGACTAGGCGTATTCTCAAATGACTTTTGCAGATGCCCTGCTCTAGCTCGAAAACGCAAGAATTACCTAGGAGAATTCTTCTTTAACGATCTCAACTATATAAATCATATCAGTATGATCAGCCTCTCACGTTTCGTAAGGGACTCTAACTGGTTCCATTGAGCTTAGGAGGAAGCCTCAAGATTCATGTGGTATCACAATGGGCCATTAAACTGGCCTAAGTGTGTCCGTTCCATCTTGGACAGCCACTATAACCTAACCTAACCTAACCTCCAGAAGGCTACCTTTATTTTGTTCATATATCATTTTTTTAAATTCGGTATTTTGAAAATGGGTTATAATTTCTTTACTAAAATCAATTGTGAAAGGTGTATTTATAAGCTATTTATAACTATTTTTAAGAAAGAACTGAAAAATTGTGTTAAGAAAAAAATTAATTAAAAAAACGCTCTAGAAATTTTCGAAAAAAAATATTAAATTCTGATTATTTAAATGACTTTAATGTTATTGAATTATTTTAAATAAAATTTTTAGATTTTTAAAATATAAGTTCTATTAGGAGCAAGTTTGTGTGATCCAGTGGTTCACTTTATTTCTTTTGCAAACATTAAATAAAAACATCAATATTCTTGGACGGAAATATTAATTTTGGAGACAAAATTTGACCATTTGAAACTGATTTTAGAAATCCATTTTCTAGAAATATTCTTGATTGTGAATTTATTATGTGGAAAAGTTTGGCATTCAATAAAGATAACACTGGTCGACAAGGTTTTTTAAACACATTTAAAAATTAGTCATGAAAACAACTAACGAAACATTTTAAGTTTTAAGGTTATCTTACATTAAAATTGCACTTTTCCAAAGGGGTTTGGCGGCTTCAATCTAAATCCGATTTACGTTTGATGATGCATTACGTTTGATTTTTTGTCTTTTTGATGCTTTTTAATTTTATGAAGTGGTTTTTTTTTCAATAAAATCCGTGATGAATTTCCAAATCTATAAACCTTTTCTTCAATATTCTTTTATAATATTTGTATTATTTCATCTAATATTCGAAAAAACTTCAAGATTTGTTAAATTTATCCTACCATACAAAAATCTAAAAGAAACGCTGAACCATATCCACTAAAGGAAAAACGATTTGAGAAGCTTGGTTCTTGTAACGAAACAATTCTATTTTTTCAAATTCTTGAAATATATTAAAAAAAATAAAATACCTAAAAATAATGTTGAAAACGAGTGCTTTTAAAACTTTTGCCAAATTGTTGTCATTCGAAATCAGCACTAAAAAACTAAGTTTAAAAGGTATTTTCCAAGAATTAATAGAAACTAAGTAAGATACTAAAATTATTAAATTTTAAAAGATACAAATTTGTACATATCAAAATCATCATACACTTTTTGTTAAGAGATGTTTTTCGGTTTAATTTAGACTCAAAAACCCCATTTTGTTTTTGTTCTTGGCAGTTTAAAATGTTTATATTTTAAAAAACCTGATGTGATAGAAACATTTAAATTCGAGATAATTCTTTAAAAAAGTATTGTTTTGTTTGTGCAACAGAAATAATACGTAATTTTGTGGATCAGTGCAAGAGATCGATTTAGAATTCTAACTTTTTGATGAAATTTTCAATTTGTAGGTTACAAATTTTACTATTGAGGTCATCAATATGCAAAAAGTTAATGAAATCAAGTACGTTACTATTTTAGCAACAAAAACAAAAAAAAATTGGTCATTGACTTTGTGCTTGAGATTGACTTTATAAGAGAGAAATTTGTGTGTACATATATATATTACTAGCTGGTTTACCCGGCTTTACCTGGGAGGTATTTCTTATATTGTACCTTTTTTATTTATTATTTTATATATTATCTCTGTACATTTTTCTATTATGGTTATAATACTTCTTTGTAAACAATATTTTTTGTTCTTTGGTGAGGCGCATATTCATATAAATTTTTTTTCCGAGCTGACACGGAAGCAAGCAAAATAAAATTGTCCGTGGGTATAACAGGGATTGTGATGTCAAGGCCTACAACCTTCAGTGTCTGTCCCTGTGCCTTATTGATAGACATAGCAAAACAAAGCTTTATATGAAATTGTACTCGTTTAAATTCAAAACGGTATTCGTTAGTAATCACCGGTATCCTGGGAATGAAAACGACTTGACTTGAAAAATTTTAGCTTCAATCACGTTCCTCTGCATAGTTACTATCCGTTATCTAGAACCATTGCATAATTTCGGTGCATTTAAATTCCTCATAAGTCTTATTGTAGTCCAAATTTTCAAGTCCAATCTATGCGGAGGACGTCCTGTCAGATTATCAATAAAAAGATAAGTTTGTTGATGGGACTGCAAAATTTGAAAAAAAATGTATTAATGCTTGTAATAGAATCGTTTTAAGGTGCTAAAATCGCTCGTTCGAGTAAACCAATCTTCTGTTTTCTCTGAAATTTGGGCGACTTGAGGGTAAACATTTTTGTAAATTCTTGTCCCACAATTAATACGGCTACATCATTAACTTGAGGTGCATTATAACGGCCTCTGTGTTCTGCCTATGGCGCACGGTCAGCTCTGATAATGCCTTGAAAATTGTCTATATTTGATGGCATTGCTTCAATGTAACAAATATTGCAAGTCGTATAATAATTCTCTTTAAATATTTGGGGCTATCAACATTCCCCGTTGTACTTCGCTAACCAAATCACTTATGAAATATATTTGCAAACATTTCGGTTCGTCAGGGTTGTTTGGTAAAAGAGATCCAGCTTAATGATAGCCTTGACCCTGAACTTTCAATGTAGGCATAAAATCTTCATGTTTGATTTCATTGGCACCTAATGACGTCATTTAGAAAGCAGAATTGTAAACACGAATCATATCAAGAAAATATTTAGAATCTCGATGAGATTGATTCAAAAGACTTTTTAATGGTTCCGGTGGATCCGAAATTTCTGCCAATAAATTTTTTTTTTTCCTGAACAGCAGAACCGTGGTGGTTCTTTAGGTCATTTGAATCACGACAAGAAATTGCACTTGGAATTCCTATTTCCTATCAAAACGTGAGATCAGTAAGTCTGTGATATTTGGATTGTATATGTATAGATAACAAATTATTAACTAACATTATCGGACTTTATGTATTCCCAAACCCAGCTCCGTGATATTCTCTTTCATTTAAAAACTGCATGTCAATTGGATAAGAAGTTTCGAAGCCAATCCGCAACAAAGATTTCGTCTTCTGCTTGATATATTAATATATATATGTATATAGATATATTAATATAAATTATTAACTATTAATGATTAATTATATATTAATGCCACCTCTTCCTGCGATATTTGGAAGACTAAATTAAACTGTATGTTTCAGGTTAACTTACTTAAGGTTTCGCTTAAATCCGGGGCGGACCAGAGCCTTAACCAACTTTCGTCTCCATCTAGATGTTGGAGCATTGATATCAATTCGCTCTGCATGACCCGTCCATTTAAGTCGTTGAACTTTAATTCTGCTAACTAGGTTAGTGCCGTTATATCTTCACCTCTATTCTCCATCTATGCATACGGGACCAAAAATCACCTAAAGAATTTTTCTCTCGATGCATCCTAAGACGTTCTCATCTTTTTTTGACAGGGTCCAGGCGCCATAAATCAGAACCGGGATGATAAGTGTCTTATAGATGGTGATTTACTTCTCAATTGCGTTCTAAGTCCAAAGAAGCAGCGATTTGCAAAAGTTATTTTTCGTTTTTTTTTAAGCGCTGGTGTCGTTGTCTGTGTTTATAGCGGGGCCAAGGTAGACAAAGTCCTTAACTACCTCGAAGTTAAAGCTGTCCATAGTGACGTTTTGTCGTTGTTCAATGTCCTTTTTTGATGACAGCATATATGTACTTGGTCTTGCCCTCATTGACCACTAAACCCATCTTTTTCGCCTCCGTCGCAATGCTCAAAAACGCTCCCATGACATCACGCTTTGATCTTCCAATTATGTCAATATCATCTGCGTATCCGAGTAATTGGATGGACCTTTGGAAGATTGTGCCTCTAGTGTTGACGATTGAGTTTTGCACAATTCTTTCTAGAACGATGTTGGAGAAGTCGCATGACAGTGCATCGACTTGGCTAAAACCTTTTTTGACATCAAATGCATCGGTGAGATCTTTTCCGACCTTGATAGAGCAGCGTGCATTCTACATTGTTATTCTGCACAAACGGATAAGTTTGACAGGGATGCCAAAACTAGACATTGTTCTGTAGAGCTCCCCCCTATTTATGCTGTCATACGCGGCTTTAAAATCGACAAAGAGATGGTGTGTATCGATTTGAAGCTCCTGGGTTTTTTCCAAGATCTGCCGTAGTGTAAATATTTTGTCGATAGTGGATTTTTCTAATCTGAAGCCACACTGACAAGGACCTATCATGTTGTTGACGAATGGCTTCAGAAGTTCACATAATACGGCAGAGAGGATCTTATACGCAATGTTAAGGAGACTGATGCCTCTGTAGTTGGCGCAGTTTAGAGGGTCTCCTTTCTTATGTATCGGGCACACTATGCTGAGATTCCACTCATCGAGCATGCTTTTTTCCGACCATATTTTGCAGATGAGTTGGTGCATACTCCCTATCAAGTCATCGCCTGCTGCTTTAAATAGTTCGGCAGCGATGCCTTCAGCTCCAGCAGCTTTGTTTGACTTAAGTTTTGATATAGCTATCTAATATACACTTCGTCAAGGTCAGGTAGGAGAAATTGTTGATCTGCGTCGCCGAGGTTGAGTGGTTCTATCTCCCTTTCAGCAGAATTCGGTTCGTCATCGCCGTTATATAATTGGGTAAAATAGTCTTTCCATATTCTCAGCATCGACTGCGGTTCTACTACGATGTTCCCCTGATCGCCCTTACATGCTTCGTTTTGTGGCTCGTACCATTTTGAGTTTTTTTTTTACCTTTTGGTAAAATTTACGCACCTCATTCCTGTTTTGACATCCCTCTTTATACTCGATCGCGCACTTCTAACGCTCTTTTTTTTCATCCAAGAAGCTGGTGTTCCTCTCTCCTCTTCTGCTCATAGAGCACGCGAACAGCTCTGGTCCTTCTTTGCAGAATAGTTTTGTGTGCCTGTTATTTTGCTGCAAGCAGTCTCTTGCGGTTGTAGCAGTCTAGAGGTGGGTTTTAAGAAAAACCTGTGGACGCTTATTTCCTCGTGAATACACATGTCTATCTTTTGAATATCTATATACATACATATACAATAAATGCTCCTCTGTGAATAATATTAACTAAGTGACAACACAAAACAGCGAAGATTGGCCAACGTTTTGGATTTTTTTTCTATTTAAGAGTCTAAAAAGGATTAAATATATTCTTAAGTACCATCGAGACCAATTATAGAGTGGACGGATGGAATGGGCTCACGACATGAACCAACAAGAACTACAAGCTCACTTGGCTGCAGCTATTTTTTTTTGTTTACTTCAACCGGTCCGAACAATTGACTAAGCTAATTTCCCAGAAATATTCATAGAATCAGCAACCAACATAACTGTTACATTAAAAATTAATTTTATTAAAACATTTTCTTCTTCTTTCAAAAACAAATTCAATCCAAAATACTGAGCTTATGACTATTGCTTTTGTTGGCCAAATGTGCCTCAAGAATCGCCATATATTGTGACCGTCCGAGCAACTTATAATCGGCGGTGAGAAGATTCTGAACGATTTCGTGTAGGGTCCTTATGGCCTGAGCAGAAAAGATCAATTGCTAGTTCTAGATTTGTACCAAAATCACACTCATCCAGAGCGATCACTGAAGCTGTTATGATCGGCTGCAATTTCTCCATGACTATCTATTTGGCTTCTTTCTTTGAGGACTCTCCTTACTTGTCCAAAGCACTGACGATCTTCTTGATGATGGCATCGCTGTCCATCAAGAGTTGATAGATGGTTTTATTCAGTGGAACAACGATTCCCACATTATGGAATGTTTTGGCGCACCAGAGATTTTCTTTCACACTTATTACCCTCCAAAAATTAATTTATCGCCTTTCTCAAATCTCATAAGCCCTTGTGATTAAACAGAATTACCGGAAAGTCTTTCTCCAGACAATAAGCGAAAGCGTCGAACATATTTATGGCAACGAATTCGAAGACGCATCCCTTGGAAACGACATTACGAACTATGAGCAAGTCTTCCTCGTCCTTGGGGTCGTCACGCCAGTAGCCATAGTGAATTCAGGTTCTTCGCTTAAGAAAGAGCGTGTTTAACTCTGGAGGATCATAAAAGAACCACCAGTGCCACAAATAGTCACCGGGGCTTTTATTCTCGACGTTGGCAAACTTTCTCGCATTTTTTTTCCCTAAGTTTCCTCTTTTTGTTTTTTTTTTTCTTCCATATTTTGTAAATAAAAACAAAAAGCAATAATTCATATTTTGTAAGGAATTTGTATAAATAATTACCACGACCAAATTTATTTCAAAATGAAATATTTGTTTTAACAGCAGCCATCAGCTGTTTTGTTTTACATTAATTTGAGCGCTGAATGTTTTCGAAAGGTTTGTTTGTTTAGTTCAACTTTGAATTACTACTAGTTTTCGAGAGGTTTTATAGAAAAATTTTGGTTTACGAAAACTTGTGGTTAACCAAAAATGTATGGGTAAACTTGAGTTTTCGATGAAGGTTTTCGGCCAAAACCGATAATTTCGCGAAAACAAGGTTTTGGACTTTGTGTAAAATGCCCATAAGTTATAAAGAATACAAAGCGAACTCGGAATTACAATGTTTTAAGAAAAGATTGACAACTTTTTCGCTAATGTCAATCCGCGGAAGCATTTAATTTGAAAATGTGATGATGTTGCTAGTCTGAAATCAGGAAAAAGTCTTTTTTAATAAACCATTCCTATCTTTTATCTGAAGAAACATAGTCTGTGGCACATTTTGTATATCAATATATTATTTTGATAATTACATTTTGAATAATTTATTGAATTTTCTGTTTTTTTTTAATTTTTGTTTGTTTTTATTTTTACATTGTTTATATTTTATGTTTTAAATCATGAAATAATATTTTATCTTTTATCTTTTTTAGTATCATTTATTTTTAAAAAAATACCACAACATAACATTTGTATATGATCATACGGGGTCCCCATTTTCGAAAGTGTCCAGGAGCCCAAAAAGGTAAGGACGGTCTTGGGGTCAGTAACAGCTATAATTGTTATTCATCGTTCAACATTTTTCTTCGAGATTTGAAAGCTATTGATAGAGTTAAATTTGATAAGTTTTATGTACAAATAAAGTTTATGAGTTATGAGTAGATTTTTTTAATAACAAATAACTTACTTTTGGTTAATTTTTTAATGATGAAATTGTGAAGATTTTGCCTTTCATTTTTCTTTCTTTTAAATGTCTGTCTTTCTTCAATGTTCAAATTTTCCATTCAGGAAATCTTTGGCAAATGACAATTTTCAAGAAAATCCAATGATTTGTTTCAATGATGAATATTAATAACTAGCTTCTTGCAATATGAAGAAAAAAGTGTGTTAAAATTACAAAAAAAAAATTAAGTACCTTTCATTTTTATCTCTTTCATAAAGCTTTGGGCCCAACTATCAACAGAATTCAAACCGTAGACTTTATCATTATCTCTCTCTACCATAAAAGTAAAATAAGATACGTCCAAAAACTACAATTTTGGTAAATAATAGAAAAC